>NC_079444.1:189608-199608 GCF_903798145.1 Danio aesculapii | reverse complement strand
AGTCAGAACGGCAGCGGCGGCGGCTCACATGTTCATACACCAAGTAGAGGAACAAACTCTCCGTTCGCTGTTTTCTTGCGGCTCACGCTTCAATACACATGGGTCCATTCCACAGTGTGTGTGTGTGTGTGTGTGTGTGTGTGTGTGTGTGTGTGTGTGTGAGAGAGAGAGGAGTGACACACATCAACAGTACTCAATCTCCTGCTAGCGGTTCAGGTTTCTCTCCATCTTTGAGCTCTCTCTCTCCCTGCTCCTTCCCTCCGGTCGGCATTCTCACTCCTCGTTTGGTTCCAGGACATGTGAAGATGAAGATGATGATGATGAAGATGTAAACAGAACGACAGACAGATATTGCAGATCTTTATCCTCAGCTTGTAAGGTCAGGACTCCTGTGTAAATTTCTAAAGTGTCACTGAGGGGCAGTAATGGACAAACCCTTTGTACTATATTCAAGCGGTCTTATGTATGATTATAAAAACAAAGTTGCTTAACTTGTACCTGGTCTTCTCTCATTTCTCCTTGTCGAGTTCTTCCATGTCCAAAACGGACTCCATCAGAGTTTTTCAGCAGATCTCAAATCAGGTCTGAAGGTGAAGGGGCTGATGGGAAATGAGGGAACGGTGGACGTGTTCTGATTGGCTGATCTCTCGGCACAGTTTGAGGACAGTCACACTTCACCAAGCCAGAGTTAGTGTTAACCCATCAGCCATTCAGAAGAACTAAAGCAGATCTCTGAGGCCTGACACTGACCCCAGCCCTGTCCCGGGTCCCCAATGTGACTCTGTATTCCCTGTGTTTCCATCCACTTATTAGTATCTACAACCGCAAACCAGAACCGGTTGGGTCAGCGTGGAAAACACAGATAAAACAGACTGTAGAGATTTCTAAATGTACTCTGACTTGTGTTTGATTACAGACGGTACAACAGACGGTATTCACTGTGTTCCTCATGATTTCTTTAATTAAACACAAACTCCAATGTTGTTCCTGCAACACATTTCAGAAACCGTATCAGTAAAGCATTTCCCACTGTGTAATGTTGCCGTTCCTCTTCACAACACTTACAGACGTTTAGGGACTGAAGACACCGAGTGATGAAGAGTTTCAGCTGTAATTCTGTCCTGTTCTTCCTGCACACAAGTCTTACGGTGGGCAACAGTACGGGGTCTTCATTGTGGCATTTCGGGCTTCAAAATGCACCACACATTCTCTATTGGAGACAGGTCGGGACTGCAGGCAGGCCAAATCATTCCCTGCCTCCTCCTCCGCAGCAGCAGGACTCTGTAATGTGTGCTGAATGTGGTTCTGCATTGTCTTGTTGAACTCTGCATCGGGTCTCTGGAGAAGAAGGCAGCGTATTGAGCTCCAGAATCTCTCTGTGCTGTTCAGCATTAATGGAGCATCACAGAAGAGCAGGTTACCTTGGCCAAGGGCACTGACACAACCCCAGACCATCACAGACCCTGGCTTATGGACTTGTTGCTGGTAACAGTCTGGATGATGCTCTTCTTTGGTCCGGAGCACACGGCGTCCATTTCTCCTGAAACACTGCTTCATCTGAGCACAGTACACGTCTCCACTGTGTGACGCTCCATCCCAGACTCCTCCGAGCCCAGAGAAGTGGACGGCGCTTGTGGACACTGTTAACATAGGGCTTCCTTTTGGCACAGTACAGTTTTCTCTGGTGTTTGTGGATGTGACTCTGTATTGTGGTACTTGTCAAAGGTTTACCGCAGTAGTCCTGAGCCCATGTGCTGATCTGGCTTATAGATGAATGAGGATTCTTGATGCGGCGCCCCCTGAGGGGTCGGAGGTCACGGTTGTTCAGCTTAGGCTTGCGCTCTTGTCCTGTACGCACTGAAACTCCTCCAGATTCTTCAATCTTTAATGATGTTCTGCACTGTTGAAGGTGAAATATCCACATGTCTTCCTCTCTTTCTCTGAGGAACATTGTGTTTACACAGTTCAATCCTCGGCCCATCTCTGCTCCTAAAGGACTAGACCTTTACTGATGCTGCTTTAGTAGCAGATCACCTGTGGACATCACCTGTGTCACATCATTATTCAGCAGTTCACCTGATCACTGCCCTGACCTGCTCCTCCTTTGTTTAGAATGTGCTGCAGGTCTGAATGACAGGAAGTATTAGTCTTCATATCGTCTGCAATCAAACACAAGTCAAAGTGTTTTTAATTTGTGTTTCCACACTGTCACCACTCCTCTGTCTGATTTACTGTTGAACATTTTGGATTATCACATAAAAATGCTTAAAGAAATGCCAAGATACGTAATTTTCTGCGAGATTCTAGTGTTGTACATGTATTTATTTAGTGTCTTTGGCTGGAAACAGCTTCTGGTGTATTTGTAGGATGATGAACTAATATGCATTACCTTTAAGGCTTTAGTCTTCATTACTGTTATATATATGAAAACCAATCAAAGACGGGCCTCTTTTGGGTTCTGATGATGTTGTAGTTGGTGTGTCTTCACTCAGACTTCCTGCATTATAAAGCTTACAGAAGTCTGAGATGGAGCCTGAACACGCAGCGTCCTTCAGGTCTGTATTTCACACTTGCTCAGAGCGACATCATGCAGACATCATCTCATTTACCTGTACATGTTCCAATCGCTATTTAAATTCCCACTCAAATAGTATTGTAGTAATCTGCTTGGTGATTAATTTTGCAGTATTTATTAAGGCTTCATAAGATCTGAACGGCGGTCACGCGCTGTCGCTGAACCGTTAAAACCGTTACGGAGCACACGCGTGCAGGGGCTGCAGGGCGGACACGAGCGGCGGTGTTCTTGGCGTACCGTTAGTTAATTATTTATTCTTAATTTCATGAAATTAATAAACTCTTCATAACACTTCCGTCATTAATCTCCACCTTGGTTTTCTTTCGGGTTTTATTAGGTCGAAGTGAAAACAGCGGGCCTGTTACACCATTAACCCTTTGAGAAAATGATTTGTACATTATTAAAAGCCCACACTGCACAGAATATAACCATGATCACATGTTAAACAGGTATTGCGACGGTCCTTCAATAGAGATCCGTTAATAAGTCAGTTATGGATGTAGTATAAGGCCGAATATACATTATAACGTTAGCTTAATCCTTTATCTCATATTCCTCATATAATGCATTAGTCCACATTAACCCTCGCTTCAGTGGTCTTTATGGGAGAAATTCTTTTAAAAATGCTCAAAAATACACTTTAAACCTAAATGTAGTCTTCTGCTTTTGTTGTTTGTACATAGAAAATCATTTTTAATAAAGCAGAGAATGATGTTGACTTCAATATGCCCAAAAACATCTCAAATAAGCCTTTTAACATTAGAGCTTGCTCCACCTGAAAGGCTGAGAGCGACACGGGGCCTCTCCGGGGTGAAATAATATTATTACTGGTTTTAATATTTCCCCTGTCGCTGTTTATTAGTCTCTCCATCTAAACTCACAGACCTAAACCTAAATCAACTGTGATTGGTCCGCTTTGTCCAGGGCTGAGAAAGGTAACACGATGGTGGTGAGCGGGACACACTCGTCATTCATTCATTCATTCATTCGTTTTCCTTCAGCTTAGTCCCTTATTCATCAGAGGTCGCCAAAGTGGAATGAACCGCCAACTTATCCAGCATATGTTTTACCCAGTGGATTCCCTTCCAGCTGCAACTCAGTACTGAAAAACACCCACACTCATTCATACATACAAACACACACACTCATACACTACGGCCAGTTTAGTTGATCAGTTCCCCTATAGCGCATGTGTTTGGACTGTTGGGGAAACCGGAGCACCCGGAGGAAACCCACACCAACACGGGGAGAACATGCAAACTCCACACAGAAACACACACTGACCCAGCCGAGACTCGAACCAGCGACCTTCTTTCAGTGAGGCCACAGTGCTGACCACTGAGCCACTGCGCTGCCACATCATCAATAACGCATAATTTTGTGACTCTGTACAACAATAGTTTGTATATTTTAATATAATATTTATTATGTGTAGTGTTTTTACATTACTGTGAGGGTAGGCGCCAATAAATTACAATTAAAGGGTTCATTTATTAAATAATATCAATAAAACTCGGTATAAATCCTTTTTTATATTGCTGTGATGAGCTATATTATTATTACATTAATTTGATAAGTAACCATGTACATGTGTTTTATTAGTTTTTGATGTATTATATTTTACTAACCCTAATATTATTATTATTATTATTATTATTATTATTATATTAATTATTATTATATTATTATTATTATATTATTATTATTAATGATTGTTGTTGTTATTATTATTATTATATTATTATTATTTTATTATTATTATATTATTATTAATGATTGTTGTTGTTGTTGTTGTTGTTATTATTATATTATTATTATTTTATTATTATTATTATTATTATTATTATTATTAATGATTGTTATTATTATTATTATTATCATTATATTATTATTGTTATTATTATTACTATTATCATCATTATATTATTATTATTATTATTATTATTATTATATTATTATTATTTTATTATTATTATTATTATATTATTATTAATGATTGTTGTTGTTGTTGTTGTTATTATTATATTATTATTATTATATTATTATTATTAATGATTGTTATTATTATTATTTTATTATTATTATTATATTATTATTAATGATTGTTATTATTATTATTATTTTATTATTATTATTAATGATTGTTATTATTATTATTTTATTATTATTATATTATTATTAATGATTGTTATTATTATTATTATATTATTATTATTTTATTATTATTATTATATTATTATTAATGATTGTTATTATTATTATTATATTATTATTATTTTATTATTATTATTATATTATTATTAATGATTGTTGTTGTTGTTGTTATTATTATTATATTATTATTATTATATTATTATTATTAATGATTGTTATTATTATTATTATTTTATTATTATTATTATTATTATTATTATTATTAATGATTGTTATTATTATTATTTTATTATTATTATTATTATTATTATTATTATTATTATTATTATTGATGGCTCTGAAGCGTCTATGAACTGCTGTATTGCTGTGAGTATCCGCAGCTGTATCCCTCATAGACTGTGCCGCCGGCAGGAGGCGCGACTCGTGAGGGATGGACCGGAAGAGGCACGGCGTCGCGGCGCGTCAGCAGCAGCGCGGAAGAGCACAGTATTGACAGTATGGCAGCGGATCCGGGACGCGTTGTACCCGCGCGTTGAGATGCTTATCACCCTCTGCTACATCTACCTGTGGCTGCGCTTCCAGCGGCGCTACACCTCCGTGATCCGCGGCGCTCTGCGGGGCCTGAGCGGCGGACACCGCGGCTTCAGCTTCCGCCAGCAGAGCTCCGGCAGCCCGCAGAGCTCCGGGGACACACTCCTGCTGCAGCTCGGGGACCGGGGAGTGTTCATCACCGAGCCGCAGGTGCACACACACACACACACACACACACACACACACACACACACACACACACAGTCAGACAGACAGACATGCACGCACACACACACACACACACACACACACACACACAGTCAGACAGACAGACAGACATGCACACACACACACACACACAGTCAGACAGACAGACATGCACACACGCACGCACACACACACACACACACACACACACAGTCAGACAGACAGACATGCACACACACACACACACACACACACACACTCAATTACTGTGCCACTCAGATGACTCCTCACTAAGAATCAACACTAACTGTGTGTGTGTGTGTGTGTGTGTGTGTGTGTGTGTGTGTGTGTGTGTGTGTGTGTGCGCGTGCGCCATCTATCATGTGTGTTGTGCAGGTGTGTGAGGACCTCAGTAAGTGGACAGTGTTGTCTTCTTCTCTGGCTCCTGGTCGAGGTGTGGAGAGCGTCTCCTTCCTCATCGAGGCCTCCTCCTCCCCCTCCAGACCTCCTCTCTCTCCGCACAGATCCAGCACAGAAGTAGGTTCAGTTCAGCTCTGATTCTGACTCTTCATGCTGTAGCGAGTGTTGACTGTTGCACACACACACACACACACACGCACACACACTGACTGATCTGTTCTGCTGAACACCACTGAGCTCCACACTGGGTCAGCTAATACTGCAGAATCCCTCATCAGCGCTTTATCCACGATATCCTGTTGAACAGCCAGAACCAGAACCAGTAAAGGCTGATGACTGAGCTCACCTATCTGAGTCAGTTATCCCTTTACAGGTGCAGTGTGTCTCTTTCACACACACTACTAGGTATTACACTCCTGCTTCAAAACACACACAAGCGCAGGTTGCCAGATTGACGACAGATTTACAGATGGTTAATGAAGCCGTGTTCAGTGTGCGTGTGCATGCGTGTGTGTGTGTGTGTGAGATTAAGTTGGCCAAATTAATTTCGTTGATATTTTTGCTTAATCAGGTGAGTTGCTGCTCTTTCATTTAGATTATTTAATGGTTTAAATATTTCAGCGTCTGCTACTGTCCACCAGAGGGCGCATTACAGTCACAGATGCACACTCTGAGAGTCTTCCTGACTGAATGAATGAATTACGCTGTTTTCCACCATCTGGCAACCCAGAGTGCTGAAATATAATTGGCTAAACTGGCAGTGGGCGGGTTAAAGAGACCAAAACAAAGGCAGCCGTTCCAGCACGTAACACACATGTTGAATATCTGACTTCAGCATTGTGTTTCAGATAAACAGGAGTGTTCACTGAACATGTTTCTGAATATCTGCACACATATGATCCTGCAGAAGAGACAAACACTGACATACAGCTCCTTTAAAGTGTAACTAGGCTTGTGTGTGTGTGTGTGTGTGTGTGCACTCCAGCTGCTGAACTGGTCTGACCTGTGTCTCCCGCTGGCGTGCAGTCCGGGTCAGCCGTACCGGGCTGTAGCAGAAACCAGCCTGGAAAACTTCAGCCGCCTCGGCGTGGCTTTCATGGAGGATCGTCTGCGCATGGAGAACGGGCTCATACCTGCTAAAATCATCTGTGAGTGTCGTCATCATGAGGCAGTGTATATGTGTGTGTGTGTGTGTGTGTGTGTGTGTGTGTGTGTGTGTGTGTGTGTGTGTGTGTTTGTTTCAGAGTTCTGTTGACGCTGGGTGTGTTTTTCTTCTAGCCGTGTCCCTCAGAGAAGCAGCGCTGCGGGAGCTGATCCAGAGTCAGCAGCGGAGACGCCTCAGTGCCCCAGCGGCCCCCACACTCAGCAGACCCCTGGCCCCGCAGCAGGACCTGGCTGCCCCCACAAACAACAGACCTACAGCCCCGCAACAGCACCCCGAGCCACACTCCGACCACCAGCACATGGACGGACACCACCTGCACCTATCCAGCTGCACCGAGTGCCTGGAGCTGGAGAACAGCACCATCCTGTCAGTGCGGTGCGCCTCCGTGGAGAACATTCCGGACCTGCCGGAGGACTGCAGCGCTGTGGAGGAGCCGGGACCGGAGCTGGAGCAGGAGCCGGGGCGGCAGTGTGTGCACGGGAAGCCCCCCAATGTGCTGGTGTACACGGACGGCTGCGAGCTGCAGTTCCAGAAGATCCGCTCGCTGCTGGCAGAGTGTGTGGACACTGAGCGCTACACCGTGTACCACCTGCAGCCGCAGCAGGCACTGAGCGAACCTTGGCTGGAGAACACCTTGCTGCTGGTGCTCGCCCCCGAACATCCGCTCCCGCTCCCTCCGCCGCTGCAGCTGCGCTTCCTGTCCTACCTGAGCCAGGGCGGGCGTCTGCTGGGGCTGTGCTGCTCCCTGTGCCCTGCCGGCCTCACCCTGCGGCCCCGGGCCCCTCTGCACCCACAGCTCTGTACACTGAGCTTCACCCGGGCGGACAGCAGCCAGCTGCAGCTCAGTGTGGTGTCCAGTGGGAGCGTGTTCGAGCGGGACGGAAGCGGAGGAGGGCAGGTGGAGCTATGGGGGCAGATTAGTGGGGAGGAGATGGCCATCGTCAGGGTCACACATGGACCCGACAGCGGAGAGGCCATTCTCTGTCAGGTACACACATCTGCATAATCTACAGCTCAGGATTCACCTTACACTGTGTGCTAGAGTCGTGTGCTAGAGTCGTCACCATACTGGAATCTCTAACTTTGATACGATACCTTGGAAAATATCGATATTCGCTAGCATGTTCAGTACCGTGAGGAACAACCCACTAGTGTACTTTAATCATCCACTCGCAATTTAGTTTTACTATGAACACGTATACGCAATAAACATAATGCTAGTAATCAGCGTACGTCAGTATCACGATAATACCATGATAAAAGCTTCAGCAAATAATCACAGCAGAAGACTGACACCATCAGAAATGTAGTGTGAGGTCAGCGCTTGGGTGTCGCGGCATGTTCCACCCCGGTAGCCTTCTGCCCTGGTAGCATATCCACCCGGCAGTGTTCCCCCAGTAGTGTTGTTCCCGCAGTGTTGTCCCCGCATTTCAGAAGTGTTGTCCCGCGTTCCGGCAGTGTTTTCCCTGCATTCCCGCAGTGTTGTCCCTGCGTTCCCGCAGTGTTGTCCCTGTGTTCCCGCAGTGTTGTCCCTGTGTTCCCGCAGTGTTGTCCCTGCGTTCCCGCAGTGTTGTCCCTGCGTTCCCGCAGTGTTGTCCCTGTGTTCCCGCAGTGTTGTCCCTGTGTTCCCGCAGTGTTGTCCCTGTGTTCTCGTAGTGTTGTTCCCACAGTGTTTTCCCCACGTTCCCATAGTGTTGTCCCCACATTTCTGTAGGGTTGTCTCCACGTTCTCGTAGTGCTGTCCCTGCGTTTCCGCTGTGTTTTCCCTGCGTTCAGGCAGTGTTGTCCCGGTAGTGTTTCCCCCGACATCATTCCCTCAATGTTTCTACAGTGTTCCTCCAGCGTGTTCTCTGTCCTCCACAGGTGCGTCTGGACTCGGCTCCGGCTCCTCATCACCTGTCGGGCCCCCAAAGCTGCTCTGAGCTGGAGACTAGTGACACCCTGCGCTACCAGGTGCTGACGGAGATCCTGAGTTCTCTGGGACTGAGCTGTGGGCGAAGCCAGGTGCAGCCACACACCCCCATACACCTGCTGACCACATGCCAGGTGAGGACCACTGCACACACACACACATACACCTGCTGACCACACACACACACACTTTTCCCTATATACCTGCTGAGCACACGCCCGGTGAGGGAGCATAATGTTTCAGATCATTAGGCAAATATAACCGTTAGTCAACACATGGTGCCGTTTTTAAATGACACTTGTTATTATTAAGGGGAAACTAAATCAAAAGCTACACATCGCTGTGTGAAAGTGTTAAAACACCTTAACTGTGGGTAATCTGACCTGAGTTCAGTGTCTGCAGCCACACATGAAATCACTTCATCCGGACCTGCCTAAAAAAGTAAAGTAGACCAAAAGATCCTCAAAAGCTAGACATCATGCTGAGACCCACAGAAACTCAAGAACAAATGAGAAAGAAATTGAGATCTTCCAGTCTGGAACAGGTTATAAAGCCCTTGCTAAAGCTTTGATGGACATTATCTACACATGGCAGAAACACAGAACAGTGGAGAAGCTTCCAGAAGCGGCACGCCGACCAAATAACCACGAGAGCTCGGCGACAATTCGTACACAAAAGATGAATAACAACATCCACAGACCTGCAGGCCTCAGTTACGGCGAGTGTTCGTGACTCCACCATAAGAAGAGACTGAGGAAGCAAGATTTGCATGGCAGAGTTCAGAGCAAAAGACCATAAAGACCTCAGAAGACCATGAAGTCTCAGACTGACCAGAAAACATCTCGATCTTTGGGAAAATACTCTGTGAAGTGACAAGAGGGAAACTTTCTGGAGGGTGTGCGTCCCATTATGTGTGTAATAAAATAACACTGCATTTCAGAAGATCACCATGCCCGCAGGGAAATGTGGTGGTGGTAGTGTGATGGATGTTCTGCTGCTTCAGGATCTGGAGGACTTGCTGTGATAAATGAAACCA
>NC_079444.1:182108-184608 GCF_903798145.1 Danio aesculapii | reverse complement strand
AAACAGCACCAACAGAACCAAAGAGGAGTCCGTCTGCCCAGAGTGTGTGTTGAGGAGGTTTACACACCTCCAGTCAGTCAGGCATTTTCTTTCAGCTTCCCTTTATTAATCAGGGATCGGAGAAAGATGAGGCCTAATAAGACTCTAATCAGCCCAGAGTGGATGAAAACAACCCAGCAGCACAGCAGGGTGAATATGAGACAGCAGTGCTGGGTGAAACGGTGCGTCTGCATCACCGTAATGAGAAACAGCAGAGTAATATTACAGCAGCACTACTGTACATCACTGAGCACATCTGCAGGACTGAGCAGCTGCTGCTGGAGAGAGTCTCCTCATGTGATCAGACCACTGCAGGGTGACAGAGTACACACACTAACACACACACACACACTGACACGCACGCACGCACGCACACATATACATGCGCACGCACACATACACACACGCACGCACGCACACATATACACACACAAACGCGTACGCACACATACACACACACACACACGCACGCACGCACGCACGCACGCACACACACACACACACACTACGGTCTCATGTGACTAGAGTTCCAGCATCATCTCTGTACTGCTGCAGCGTTCTCCTCATGCAGACTCTGTTCAACTCCACACACACACTTACTCTCACACACACACACACACACTCTGAGCTCGTCCTGTCGTGTAGCAATCAGTGTTTGTTTTAACAGCGAATCCAAAACCCAAACTGACACGCTGTGAATTAAAGGCTCTTCCTGTGAGCGCTGCGGCTGCGGGTGTGTGTGTGTGTGTGTGTGTGTGTGTGTGTGTGAGAAACGCTACTGCTCTGCTCTGTGTGTGTGCGTCAGCCTCAACTTCAGCTTTAATTAGCCCAATTGACCCGCCTGCTCCTCCACCAATTACTGCAATCACTAGCAGATGCTCCTGTGCAAAACACACACACACACACACACACACACACACACACACACACATCTGGAGCTCTCGTGAGGAGACCAGAGTCCAGTTTCAGAGTGTGTGTGAGAGAGAGATACAGTTTGTGTGTGTGTGTCTGTGCGTTTGCATGAGGGAGAGTGTGTGTGAGAGTGGGTATGTGTGCATAAGTGTGTGTGTACAGGAGAATGTGTGTGTTTGTTTGTGCACAAGTGTGTGTTTGTGCATAAATGTGTGTGTGTGTGTGTGTGCGCGCACTGCTCTAACAGCAGAAAGTGATTGATCAGCTGTGTGTGTGAGCGTGTGTGTGTGTGTGTGCGTGTGCGTGTGTGTGTGCGTGTGTGTGTGTGCTGATGGTAATGGCCGCCGCTCCTCCTCAAACAGGATTGGTGTAATGAATCAGATTATCAGATGAGCCGCTCCTGATCGATCATCACAGCTCTGCCCTGCCTGATCAATGCTAATATGCTTATGCTAACGGCTGCAAATCCACTTTCAGCCTCACACACACACACACACACACACACACACACACTCACGCGCACACATGCACACACACATTTATACACAAACACAAAGTCAGGTTTGTGAGGCGTCAGGTTTACACACTTCTGCATCTACCGCAGTGTGTGCGTGTGTGTGTGTGTGTGTGTGTGAGACATATCAGGACACACACTTGTAGAATGTCATGTGTGTGCACCGGTGTGCAGCTCCACCTGGATGAAGCGACGGCAGCCATGTTGCACCAGAGCACACAGCAGCTGATTGGTGGAGAGGAGACAGAGGGATGCAGCCAGTTATGATATGGGGATGGTGAGGAGGCCAGTGGGCAGGTTAGGTCAGGATGCCTGGGTTACACCGCTACTCTTTTACTCTGGGTTATTAATGAGCACAGAGAGTCAGGAGCTCAGTTTAACAGCTCATCTGACCGTACAGAGTCCCCTTCACTATACTGGGCCATCAGGACTGCCAACAGCAGCCTAGTGTTCCCATGTGGTCTCCCATCCTGGTACTGACCAGACCCAGCTCGGCTCAGCTCAGCTTCAGTGGGCCACCGTGTGAGAGCTGCAGAGAGCGAGGGGCCGGCGGGCCAAATGAACAGCAGACGACAGAAATCTGACCCCATCACACACACTGTCAGATGTGGAGACGTCAGACGGGGGATCCTCTGCATCTGTGGGCAGTGTGTGTGTATCTACGAGAACACACACACACACACACACACACACACACACACACACAGCAAGCTGGAGAAAACACAGAGGACGCTTCACAGCACTCAGAGGTTTAAGCGTCTGAACTCTTCTTATGTTTAAATGTAAGAAACCGACAGGAGAAATGTGTGTGTGTGTGTGTGTGTGTGTGTGTGTGTGTGTGTGTGTGCGCGTGTGTGTGTGTGTGTGCGCGCAGAACAGCAGTGCATGGATATACTGTGAGTGTGTATGTAATGTGTTTTTCTCATGTCCGACGTTACTGAATGAACTGTTGAGTGAATCTGCTGTGCTTCAGTGTGTGTGTGTGTGTGTGTGTGTGTGTGTGTGAGTGAGAGCTGAAAGTCGCTCATTGTTTGC
>NC_079444.1:154608-179608 GCF_903798145.1 Danio aesculapii | reverse complement strand
GGAGTATAGTCAGAGTATAGTCAGAGTATTGAGTATAGTGGAGTATAGTCAGAGTATAGTCAGAGTATTGAGTATAGTGGAGTATAGTCAGAGTATTGAGTATAGTGGAGTATAGTCAGAGTATTGTGGAGCATAGTCAGAGTATTGAGTATAGTCAGAGTATAGTCAGAGTATAGTCAGAGTATTGAGTATAGTCAGAGTATAATGGTGTAAAGTCAGAGTTTAATGGAGTATTACTGTGCTCCTGCAGGGGGTGGAGCTGCGGCTGAAGTGGCCCAATGACATCTATTACAGAGACCAGGTGAAGTTGGGCGGAGTCCTGATCAGGTCTAGTGTGATGGGACACACCTTCAACCTGCGCATAGGTGACTCTCTCACACACACACACACACACACACTCTGACACACACACACACACTCACTCACTCTCTCTCTCTCTCTCACACCGTCTGGACTCATGACCCTCTGCTGTGTCCTGCAGGCTGCGGGTTCAACGTGAGCAACAGTCAGCCAACGGTGTGTGTTAATGATGCGGTGCGTGCGCAGGGCTGTGGGCTGGCGGAGCTGACCCCAGAGCAGCTGATGGGCCGCTGCGTAACTCTGCTGGAGCGATATATAGAGGAGTTCCAGAGCTCAGGACACACACACCTGCTCACACGCTACTACACACACTGGCTGCACGGGTGAGTCAGCTTCTGTCTGTCTGTCTGTCTGTCTGTCTGTGTGCGTGTGCGTGTGCGTGTGTGTGTGTGTGTGTGTGTGTGTGTGTGTGTATTAGGGCTAGCCAATATCTCTAGAAATGATTGTTCCTGCAGTAATAGAGTATGCCAGGGCTGCACAATGTCTGCTTCTGCATCGTTCACTATAGTCACCTCTCAGGGTCTGCAGTGTTGGGTCTGGGTTACAGCTGATCATCTCTGTGTGTTCTTGAGGCCTGTGACGGTAGGAGGACTTCAGAAGGATCCAGGCGAATGAAGATGAATAATATTGAATTGTTTATAGAGTGAATGCTGCAGTGTTGTTTTACATGTGATATACCTGATTATTCATTTGTGTCTTGTTCTTTAATGTGTTCATGTGTGCTGGTAGATTGTTTCTTATATTTTCTGCAGATGCGCTGCCCTACAGGATCATCCCAAACCATCTACAATGATCAGCTCTTTCCAAATAGATATTCAAGTCATTCATCTGGAGAAACTGAATTCTTTTATTCTCTGATATACTCACCGGCCACTTTATTAGGTACACCTGATCGTTAAGGCAAATTTCTAATCAGCCAATCACATGGCAGCGGCTCACTGCATTTAGGCCTGTAGACATGGTCAAGACGATCTGCTGCAGGTCAAAGCGAGCATCAGAATGGGGAAGAAAGGGGATTTAAGAGACTCTGAACGTGGCATGGTTGTTGGTGTCAGACGGGCTGCTCTGAGTATTTCAGAAACTGCTGATCTACTGGGATTTTCACGCACAACCATCTCTAGGGTTTACAGAGAATGGTCCGACAAAGAGGAAATATCCAGTGAGCGGCAGTTCTGTGGGCGCAAATGCCTTGTTGATGCCAGAGGTCAGAGGAGAATGGCCAGACTGGTTCCAGCTGATAGAAAGGCAACAGTAACTCAAATAAGCACTCGTTACAACCAAGGTCTGCAGAAGAGCATCTCTGAACACACAACACGTCCAACCTTGAGGCGGATGGGCTACAGCAGCAGAAGACCACACCGGGTGCCGCTCCTGTCAGCTAAGAACAGGAAACTGAGGCTACAATTCACACAGGCTCACCAAAACTGGACAATAGAAGATTGGAGAAACGTTGCCTGGTCTGATGAGTCTCCATTTCTGCTGCACATTCAGATGCTCGGCTCACAATTTGGCCTCAACAACATGAAAGCATGGATCCATCCTGCCTTGTATCAGCGGTTCAGGCTGCTGGTGGTGGTGTAATGGTGTGGGGGAGATTTTCTTTGGGTCCATTAGTACCAATTGAGCATGGTGTCAACACCACAGCCTACCTGAGTATTGTTCTGACCATGTCCATCCCTTTATGAGCACAGTGTCTCCATCTTCTGATGGCTACTTCCAGCAGGATAACGCACCATGTCATAAAGCGAGGGATTCAGTCATTCCTGCTGTTTTAAAGGGCTCCTGTTGTCCCCTTTTACAAGACGTGAGATCAGTGTTTGGTGTTTCCAGAATGTGTCTGTAAAGCTTCAGCTGAAAACACCCATCAGATCATTTATTATACCCTGATGAATCTGCCCATTATGGGTCTGAGGACAGTGGAGCTGGTTCTCCCCGCCCACCGTTCCCACGTGTGTGTGTGTGTGTGTGTGTTTCTCCTGTGTTACATCAGATAAACAGCAGTCAGTGACAGAGACAGACACAGATGAACAGAGATCCTGTTTATGAGTCTAAAATACCACAGTACGGTTATTTGATGTGTTTGTGCTGGAGTTTATTCAAGCCTTTCTGCAACGATGAGTCACACACACACACACACACACGCGCACACACACACACACACACACACACACACGCGCACACACACACACACACACACACACACACGCACGCACACACACGCACGCACGCACGCACGCACGCACACACACACACACACACGCACGCACGCACACACACACGTTTAACTTTGCACTGTTTTTGTGTGATTTTGATGCATGTGTGTGTTTTAGGTTTAATTAGCTGTTGAAGATATCTATTAGCTGTTAATTCAGTATGATCAGGACATCAGTGATGGATTATAAACCGCTGATGAAGCAGCACTCTGAGAGTCAGAGATGTCCTGAGCAACATCACTGCAGCGCTCAACAGCGCCACATAGTGTGTGTTTCCCACAGTCCTGCAGCACTGCTTTACATGCGTGTGTGTTTGTCTCTGTGTGTACACTTGAGTGTTTCCCAGAAGCCTGACCCCTGTGTGTGTGTGTGTGTTTGTGTGCACAGAGGCTCCAGTGTGCGGCTCTGGAGCGAGGACGGCCCCTCGGCGCGGGTGCTGGGTCTGGATGACTGCGGGTTCCTGCAGGTGGAGTGTGTGGATGGAGAGGTGGTGTCACTGCAGCCCGACGGGAACTCCTTCGACATGATGAAGAACCTGCTTCTGACCAAAACCAGCTGACCAGCACACACACACACACACACACACACACACACACACACTCATCCAGCAGAACCCTCGTCCTGTGTGAGTTCTGCTGCTGCTGTGAGTCTCCAGTGTCCAGCAGAACACACACACACACACACACACACACACACACACACACACACACACACTCATCCAGCAGAACCCTCGTCCTGTGTGAGTTCTGCTGCTGCTGTGAGTCTCCAGTGTCCAGCAGAACACACACACACACACACACACACACACACACACACACACACACACACACACTCATCCAGCAGAACCCTCGTCCTGTGTGAGTTCTGCTGCTGCTGTGAGTCTCCAGTGTCCAGCAGAACACACACACACACACACACACCGCTCTGACAGTAATGTTTGTCTGCTGATCCTCATCTTCAGAGGTGAGTTAGGGGAATTGTGGGTAATCTGCAGTGGATTATAGTCTGATAACCAGCTCAAGTCTCAGTACCAGCACAGCTGAGGAGGCTCGTCTCCTCGTGACCCGCTGACACCGTCTCTGCGCACGCTTGCAGGAGCTCTGTGCTCATTTTACAGTAGTTTTGTATCTCTCGGGTGAAGGTGTCAGATCAGCGCTTTATAAACTCTGTTAAACTCTACATTCCTGACGTGTGTTCAGGGAAATAAAACACTGAACAGAACCACCAGCAGAGGCTTGATGATCTACTGCAGTCTGACCTGTGTGTGTCTTTAAGAGGAAGTGTGTGTGTGTGTGTGTGTGTGTGCGCGCATGTATGAGAGTGTGTGTGTGAAATAGTGTTGGTGTAAGAGAGACAGTGTGTCTGTGTGTGTGTGTGTGAAATAGTGTTGGTGTAAGAGAGACAGTGTGTGTGTGTGTGTGTGTGCGCGCATGTATGAGAGTGTGTGTGTGAAATAGTGTTGGTGTAAGAGAGACAGTGTGTGTGTGTGTGTGTGTGCGCATGTATGAGAGTGTGTGTGAAATAGTGTTGGTGTAAGAGAGACAGTGTGTGTGTGTGTATGAGAGTGTGTGTGTGAAATATTGTTGGTGTAAGAGACCGTGTGTGTGTGTGTGTGTGTGTGTGTGTGTGCGCGTGCTCCTCTTCCCTGTGGTCTCTCTCCTCTGCTTGATGAAGTGAGATGACTCCTGATTTCTGCTCCGAGATCCTGCACCTCATCACAGGGACATTCATCCACACACACCTTCTCCGATGCGCTCCAGAGCTGCGCACACACCTCCTCCATGGCTGCAGCCGCTCACACACACATGCCCCAGAGCCGTATCTCCTCCCTGAAGAGTGTGTGTGTGTGTGTGTGTGTGTAAACAGCGCTGGGCTCCAGGAATCATTACTCAAACACTCTCCTGCATCTACAAACGCACAATATCTGCTTCAACACTTTCAGCTGCGGCTCCTGCAGGTCGAGCTGCTCTGACCTCTGGAATATCGGCTCTCCGTCACTCATAAACGCTGCAGTGTCCATCCGCAAACACACACACACACACACACACACAGAGTATTAGCCTCTCCCAGACCAGCGCTAGCCCTTCAGCAAACACGGCTGCTCAGTCCCTCAAATCAAAGATGAGCTTTCCTCAAATCAGAGCTCCTGCACCCATAAAGGCTTTTGGAGGATCAGAGTTATTAGAGAATATTGAGAAACACACACACACACACACACACACACATCTCCTCTTATGTTTATTGAGATCGAAGCCATCTAGCTTCATTCATTTTAGCATCATCGAGTAGCGTTCGCTGCACATCTCAGACGCTTGGGTTCCAGCATAAATAATGTGGTCGACACCAATAAATATGGCCATCGCTCTCCTACTGCACTGCAATACTGCTGCTCACTCAGAGTTTCTGTCTTGCCTTTAACCCAAATATCTAAACATTCTTACAACCCCAAATCAGAAACAGTTGGACATTTCTGAATGTACTTCCACTTGTGTTTGATTTCAGACGAAACAACAAACATGATTTAATGTGTTCCTCATGATTTAATTACGCCTTTTCCTGCAACACACTCCAGAAACAGTGCCAGGAGCAGGTGAGGGCAGCGATCAGGTGAACTGCTGAATAATGATGAGACACAGGTGATGTCCACAGGTGATCTGCTACTAAAGCAGCATCAGTAAAGGTCTAGTCCTTTAGGAGCAGAGATGGGCCGAGGATTGAACTGTGTAAACACAATGTTCCTCAGAGAAAGAGAGGAAGACATGTGGATATTTCACCTTCAACAGTGCAGAACATCATTAAAGATTGAAGAATCTGGAGGAGTTTCAGTGCGTAAAGGACAAGAGCGCAAGCCTAAGCTGAACAACCGTGACCTCCGACCCCTCAGGGGGCGCCGCATCAAGAATCCTCATTCATCTATAAGCCAGATCAGCACACGGGCTCAGGACTACTGCGGTAAACCTTTGACAAGTACCACAATACAGAGTCACATCCACAAACGCCTGAGAAAACTGTACTGTGCCAAAAGGAAGCCCTATGTTAACAGTGTCCACAAGCGCCGTCCACTTCTCTGGGCTCGAAGGTGTCTGGGATCGAGCTTCACACAGTGGAGACGTGTACTGTGCTCAGATGAAGCAGTGTTTCAGGTGTTTCAGGAGAAATGGACGCCGTGTGCTCCGGACCAAAGAAGAGCATCATCCAGACTGTTACCAGCAACAAGTCCAGAAGCCAGGGTCTGTGATGGTCTGGGGTTGTGTCAGTGCTCTTGGCCAAGGTAACCTGCTCTTCTGTGATGCTCCATTAATGCTGAACAGCACCGAGAGATTCTGGAGCTCAATATGCTGCCTTCTTCTCCAGAGACCCGATGCAGAGTTCAACAAGGCAATGCAGAACCACATTCAGCACACATTACAGAGTCCTGCTGCGGAGGAGGAGGCAGGGAATGATTTGGCCTGCCTGCAGTCCTGACCTGTCTCCAATAGAGAATGTGTGGCGCATTTTGAAGCCCGAAATGCCACAATGAAGACCCCGTACTGTTGCCCACCGTAAGACTTGTGTGCAGGAAGAACAGGACAGAATTACAGCTGAAACTCTTCATCACTCGGTGTCTTCAGTCCCTAAACGTCTGTAAGTGTTGTGAAGAGGAACGGCAACATTACACAGTGGGAAATGCTTTACTGATACGGTTTCTGAAATGTGTTGCAGGAACAACATTGGAGTTTGTGTTTATTTAAAGAAATCATGAGGAACACAGTGAATACCGTCTGTTGTACCGTCTGTAATCAAACACAAGTCAGAGTACATTTAGAAATCTCTACTGTCTGTTTTATCTGTGTTTTCCACGCTGACCCAACCGGTTCTGGTTTGCGGTTGTAGATGATGAAGCATTATTTAGATCAGCAAAACATTGTTTTAGATATAATGAGTCAAAATTAAGTGTTTTTGCTTAAAACCAGCAAGATAATCTGCCAAAGAGGGTAGCAGAGCGATGTTTTTCCCCTTGATATAGGATTATCTCTCTCAGCTCATTGGCAGGTTACTTGTCTTGTTTTAGGAAAGTCTCACTTCATTTTGACATTATTTCTGAAACAACACAATATTTGGTGCTTCTTGATCGACACAAACCTGTGAGATTGGTGGTCCAGCTACAGAAAACTGGAGGAGCACCGGAAACACAACAGAAAAGCAGAACTAATGCAGCAGAGGGCAGTTCATGCAGCTCAGTCTGGGTAGAGCAGGTCCAGCTCCTGGGTTCCCTGTTCACAGGTGCTCAGACACACTGAATGCAGTGAGTGCTGTGATGCATCGATGATGAGTGAATGACGGCTCAGTGTCTGCAGTGCAGCGTGTGTATTACTGTGTCAGTCAGGACACACTTGCATATCTCAGTGTTCAGGCACACCTTACGAACACACACTTCCTCTTCTGTGTGTGTGTGTGTGTGTGTGTGTGTGTGTGTGTGTGTGTGTGATGGCTGAGGTATCCTGGAGTTCTGCAGTGTGTGATTTACGCCCACAGTGTCACCTCTCGCTGCTGATGATGACGGAGGTGCTGATGTAGTGTGGCCCTCGGGGGCCGGTGGGGGCCAGACTGGGGCTCTGCTGCAGGTATGGGGTCCGCTGCTCTCCACGGTGAGTGTACGGTGCCGGCGGGACAGAGCTGTGTTTGGACAGCAGGCAGTGGTGCAGGTTGAGGGAGACAAGCGGGCCCTGAGCAGGGACTCGGACCCCCAGCAGGAGCCTCCTGCTGTCCCCATCAGCCGGCCCCGGGGCCCTGTGTGTGTTTCCCTCCTCATACGGTGACTGCGTCAGTCTGCGCCGCTGTGTGTCTGGCTGCAGGCGGTGGATCAGGCCCGACGACTCCTTACAGGCTCCGCCCAGCAGCACTCCTGTGGACAGAAGTTACACACTGTGATTACACACACACACACACACACACACACACACACACACAGTATTCTGGTCATTTCCCATCGTCCCGGTCAGTCGGGGGCATTTACTGAAGAATTGGGTGGTCTGCTGTGCTCGTTCCCCAAAGATGACCGCCTGCTTGCAGTATTGGCTGATTTCAACCTTCACCTGGACAAACCTTCAGCTCTACACCTCCATTCTCTCATGACATCATTCAATCTCAACCAGCTGACCACTATGAGCACACCTAAATCAGGCAATCGACTTGACCTCATCTACACAAGATATAGTCACAGTTAAACCATTGCACACTTCTGACCACTTCAGCATTACGCTCGACTGCTTCCCACAACCGGACCTCCTGCGCTGCAGTGGGCACTTTCTCTCCAAGAGCAAAAAGAGCAGTCCTTCAAACACCTTCCTGTCTTCCCAGAACACCTGAACCAAGGTGCTTAAACTAATGGTGAAGAAGACCGAGACCACCTGTAGAAGCACTTTCCCACTCCCTCACTCCAACTCGTCTGAGCACACACAGCTCCTCTGTACAATCAGCCCTTGTTGTGTGTGTGTGTGCGTGTGTGCGTGTGTGCGTGTGTGTGTGTGTGTGTGTGTGTGTGTGTTGCCTCTTATTGCTGAATCACTGAATGTTGTAAGAGGCTTTGGACACAGGCGTCCGCTGAGGGACTGAAGGTAGAGGTGTAAATGTTCTGCTGTTACCTGAGTATGTGCAGCCGGCTGCAGGTTTATTCTGGGTGGCGCTGCAGCTCCAGGGCTCATCTCTGCAGGTCTGCGGTGCGGAGGAGCCCCGCCGTCTGGGGCTCAGTGTGTATGCGCAGGGCTGGGGGCCGGCGGGGGTCAGGGGCCCGGGGCTCTGCTGCTGCTGCTGACAGGACGGAGGACTGGAGCTCCACAACACACACTCTGCTTTATCCACGCGACACAGCGACACCTGTGGAGAGGAACACACACATTACACGCTAGACGCTTATTACAGGAACAAAACTAGGACTGAAACTGAACTGTCACTTCCATTATTATAATCTTGACGTCCACGCTGGTGTGTGTGTGTGTGTGTTTACCTGTGTGTACGGTGCAGCTCTGGGTCTGCTCCTGGTCTTGGCTGCTTTGCTCTTCATCTGTGTGTGTGTGTGTGTGTTCTGCTCCGCTGTCAGACAGTCTTTATAGCTCAGTCTGCATCTGCGCTGATCCTCCGACAACTGCAGCTCTCGGTACTCCACATCCCTGTGCAGACACCCCATTACTGTGTGTGTGTGTGTGTGTGTGTGTGTGTGCGTGTGTGTGCGTGTGTGTGTGTGTGTGTGTGTGTGTGTGATCATCAGTGTACAGTGAGCGAGGGCTCGTTCACTCACGTCAGCACGTAGTTCACACTGACGATGCAGTGCGGTCGGGAAGATCTGCTGTTGTGGACGATGGTGGCGCAGCTCTGCACCCACACCCAGCCGCCGCGCTTCGACAACAGACGGTAATAACGGGTGGTCACCTGGCCCTTCACCAGCACTGACACACACACACACACACACACACAGTTAGTGCGGTTCACCGAGACTGAAGTAATGCTTCATTTTCATGAACTACAATTGAAAAATCTCAATAAGATAAACACTGAGAGGATGTGAACCTGCCAGCGCTCCCTGAACACTAACTGAGGTCCGATGACGAGCAGAACGATCATGTTCAGAATTAATAAGCGCTCGCTCTGTGCAGGAACGTCTGTCCGGCCGTGTTTACTGGAGCACCTGTAGATGGCGCCAACACAACACCATACACACCCCTCTCTTTCCTTCATAAACAGGTGTTCAGAACTTGATTTTAGCCTGATTTTGATTCAGCTTTTGAGAATTCGCAGACAAATGCCTGAAATCACAGGAGAATCGGTGAGTTCAATCACACAGTGTGAACCATCAGAGACGCCATCTGAGAGAATCGCCCATGAGTCGCCGACACACGTCAGATATTAGGTGTGCTGAATATCTGACCACTCAAATCATGCCATGTGAAATGAGTTCTGACTGAAAATAACATCGGCGATCACCGACAGCCAATCAGAGAGCAGCATCCACTAGTGCAGGGCTGACCGACCCTGTTCCTGGAGATCGACCCTCCTGCAGATTTCAGTTGTAACCAAATCAAACACACCTGCCTGTAATTATCAAGTGCTGTTCAGGTCCTGATTGATTGGTTCAGGTGGGTTTGATCAGGGTTGGAGTTGAACTCTGCAGGAAGGTCGATCTCCAGGAACAGGGTTGAGCACCCCTACACTAGTGTGTATCTGCAGGCCAGCGGGAGGATGAGGAAAAGGTAAAAGCGCTCATTTAAAAACTAGTGTAAATTTGGCAGGAGCACCAGTGTGTGTATGACGTGTCATCTGAGCAACACCACAACCCAGTCAAGAAAGAAATTCCCCTAATTCCCTTTACAGGGCAGGAGAGTAACAGAAGTCTGTTCTGTAGCCCCCTAAAGGCTCGTTCTCACTCTGTAGTTAATAACTGAAGTTATACTACATCACCTGCTGTTGTTTCCATGTCACTTCTCGCATGTGTCTGCTTATGAGAGATGTGGTTTGCTGATGCGGTGTGAGACCCCCTGCTCCCGATCACAGCAGCGACAGAACGCTCGCCCAGAGAGTCGCGCAGAGTCAGACATCTGTGACAACACTACTCTGAACTCCGCATCAGTCGTCTGTTGTTGACTGGTGTGTCGCGCACTAATGATGAGCACAGGTAGACACGTTTACAGCTCCGCCCACTGCAGCACAGGTGAGGGGGGGGGGTGCTAATACACCACTGTCACTCACACTGATGCTTCCTCTGGCCTTACAGAACGTAAAGAGCACACCTGAGCGCACAGGTGATCTACCTGAGCAGTAAAGCAGACTCACACAGGTGATGAGCGAAGCGCAGGTGGAAGACATCGCAGCCGTGCACGTGATGGTACAGAGTCTTCTCTATCAGGTCCTGCGGCTCGTGTCCTGTTAACTCTGACACCCTGACACACACACACACACACACACACAGCTGGTTACACGTCAGCAGGACATGAGCTCACCTGTGTGTGTGTGTGTGTGTGTGTGTCACCTGCTGTCCAGGAAGATGAGCTTGAGGTCGAGGCTGGCTCTGAACATGAACATGTTGCTGTGCAGTTTGATCTCGGTGAGGCCGCTGGGGGGCAGAGAGTGCGCCACCGCCACCAGCTGGCAACAGGACTGGCACACGGACACATCCAGCACCAGCGGACGCACCTGCAGGTACCCGCTGCAGTGGATCACCTGCGCAGAGGAGGAGGGGGGTTACGCTCAACACTGGACTGTGTGTGTGTGTGTGACCCTCTCAGAAACACACACATACTGTAGAATATGAACATTATGATGAGGTGAAGGACAGCAGTCTGAGCTCCACACGCCGGGATACTGTCGGTACACACACTCACACACACACACACACTCACACACACACAATCACAGCGCGCTGAATCTTCTCTTCATGACATTTGCAATGCAAACCTGCAGCGCCGCAGGAGAGCAACAGCAGAGGATCAGCTTACACACATCACCTGCTCAACGCCAACGTCTGCCTGTGTGTGTGTGTGTGTGTGTGTGTGTGTATGTAAGAGAGACTCGCCTTGTATCCGCCGCTCGTCAGTCCCGCGTTCCTCTTCGCCAACACACACTTCATACGCAGGAAGAATGAGCGCTCCAGCTCCAGCTCTGCAACACACACACACACACACACACACACACACACCAGGAGAGATGAACATATAATATGTCTCTGTGTGCCCTGCAGGAAGTGTCTGTGAGAGTGTGTGTGTATTCTGCAAAATGTGTGTATCTGTGTGTGTTTGTACCCTGCAGGAAGTGTGTGTGAGAGCGTGTGTGTATTCTGCAAAATGTGTGTATCTGTGTGTGTTTGTACCCTGCAGGAAGTGTGTGTGAGAGCGTGTGTGTATTCTGCAAAATGTGTGTATCTGTGTGTGTTTGTACCCTGCAGGAAGTGTGTGTGCAGCGGCTGGTGTGTGCTCAGCACTGCGCTCATCTCATCATGATCTGACGGATGGATGTACTCAAAGATACTGTTTCCGGTCAGCTCCACCTGCAACACACACACACACACACGCACACAGTGTAAATAATAATAATGCAGCTGTTGTGAGGTGTGCTGAGGAGAGATCAGACAGCTGAGATGAAGATGAGCTGATGGCGTTTCAGAAGATTACATCAGTCCACAGAAATGCCTATTGTGAAGGAGTGTATTCATGTGTGTGTGTGTGTGTGTGTGTGTGTGTGTGTGTGTGTGTGTGTGTGTGTGTGTGTGTGTGTGTGTGTGTGTGAAAGTGATCTGCGTCCTCTGAAAGGGTCAGTCTGATTCCCGCCGCTGAGAGTTCATGTATAAAAACAGGATTTGCATGAGAAACACACGCGGATCAGTGTCGGCCTTTGATGGTGTGTGTGTGTGTGTGTGTGTGTGTGTGTGTGTGTAAATTAGCGGGTCGGGTCAGATCAGACACACACACACACACACACACACAGGGTCAGTCGCTGCACTCCACAGACAAATTACTTTCTCTGCAGCTGCGGAGGACTGGCTAATCTCCGCTTTGTAGAGCCGCGCGGGAATGTGTGTGTGTGTGTGTGTGTGTGTGTGTGTGTGTGTGTGTGAGAGAGAGAGAGTGTGTGTGTGTGTGTGTGTGTGTGTGTGTGTGTGTGTGTGTGTGTGTGTGTGTGTGTGTGTGTGTGTGTGTGTGTCGCTTCATATCTTCAGTCGTGTCGGTGTCCGCACATTGCGACTCTGTCCGCGCTCACACACCGGCGGGTCTCCGACTGCGAGCCGCTCTCCGGTGACTGTGAAGCGCGCGCGCGTCGGTAACGCCGGTGTAGCAGTCTGTTCCCTTCTGGAATTCCAGTTCCCCTCTACGTAGTGGAGAATGTGCAGACCTCGATGCAGACACACCCAAACACAACCGGATGTAAGGAAATCGAAAAGAGACTAAAGTGTTGTCAGCGCGTTCATGTTTTACAATGTCGAAGTAGCGTAATACCGTGACTCTTACACCCCCGTTACAGATATTCTGTGGTTCTAGTTTGAGCTTTTTTCTGTCTGAGTTTATACACACTAGATTAATTTTGCCCTTGGGTCTGCCATTCTGTTAGTCCTTTTCATTTTCTAGTTGGAAAAAATACTTTTTGAACCACTTTGCTTTCCGTCCATTCAGTGGTGTTTGGGTGTTTCTGCATTTGCTGTTAGCGGACACGCTTCGTAGAGGAGAACTGGACTTCCAGAGGGGAGCAGAATCGACTGCTACACCTGTAAACACAGGTGTTCCGCTCTATCAGCGTCTGCTTTGCCTACAGCAGGATCAGCGGAGTGTGAGTAAGTCAGCCGTGCACCATCACTGCAGTCCAGATCAGAACAGCTGAGGTGTGTGTGTGTGTGTGTGTGTGTGTGTGTGTGTGTGTGTGTGTGTGTGTGTGTGTGTCTCTGTGTGATATCTGCGTCTGATTCATGACCACTGAAGTAGTCTGCCTGCACTGTGAACAACATCCGATAATCAACAGTGTTTACTGATTCTCGAGTGTGTTGTGTTTATTAGCTGTGGTGAACTGCATTATGGGATGTTGATCTCTGCTCTGTCCACTTCTGATGCTGAATGTTCGACTCTACAGTTTCACAAAGTGACTTTTATTGACATTTTACTGGTTTGAAATAACAGAAATGAGTGTGTAGAATAACAGAAATGTGCTGCAGTTCATTACAAGCCTTCTGTAGTGTAATATACAACAGCAACACACACACTATACAGCACTGCACACTATTACACATGTGCAGGAAACACACTTTTACACACCTTTCAAGGTTAAAATTTGCTGGAAGAATGATCAAGATCCCATAATGCAGCTCAACAGCAGAAATAAATGAGGAAAATAAAAGATGAATGTGAAAACTCTGAATATTTTGGGATGTTGTGTGCAGTGTGATATAGACATGTCAGCCGAGCAGGTCACTTCATCATCGTCATCTTACTCTGTGACTTTATTATTAATCAACACGCTGGCTCTGCTGTAATCCGCTTTCGGAAAGTCGACAAAAGCCAAGAGCAGACATTTGCTTAATTGTCGGAGCAAAAATAAATATTCCTCCGCCCTGCTGGAGCTCACAGCCGACCGAGACCCGACACACACCCGCTGATCCGCTGCGGAGACTGGAGCTCCTGTGCCCTGACCACAGCTCCTCAAACATGTGCTGTCCTGTAGCATACCTGCACTCTATCTAGTGGACTTCATTAGGGAAGACACCTATAGAGTCCACACACACACACTGGGTTTGGCCATGCGAGAATACTGCGGCTTTCAGGAGCGGATCGTCACTCCAGCTGTGCGAACACACAGTTAAACATATATCACTGAATATAACATATAATAATCACCGTCAAATGAACCCTTTGAGTCGCTTTAACTTTAATCACATCATCTGACTGACTTAACTTATAAAGCCTAAATAAACAGTCGTATTAAAACTGAAATAGTGTTCGTTTATAAACATAAACTTCGTTTTCAAAAATTATAATTAACATAAAAGTTGTCATGACTTATTAATGATTTTAATTGTACATCCAAAAGACTAAATTCGCAGAGCAGGGTTACTGAAATAATAATTAATCTAAAAATCATATTTATTTCACCAGCATGTGGTTCAAAACTTTATATTTCCAGAAGCATGTGGGGAAATTATAGGTGTTTACCGGTCGTATAAAGGTTTATCATGACGTGAAATTAAATGCGTTTTTTTAGCTATATTAGCGTTCCGTTTGCGTACATCACAGCTATATTTAACCCCAATTTTAGACCTAAAGCGCTGTCTGTAAAAATAGAAGCGTTATTTCAATCATTAATATCTAGAAATAGACGCATTTCAATCATTAATAATCATTTACACGTCTTTATTTTTTGTTTTGTTAATTGATTAATGAAACGCAGCACTGGATTCTTGTAAAGCGTTACGGTGCGCATGCTCCACTCACGGCGCAACATTCCGCCGTTAAATACAGAAACATTAGAGGGAGCAGAGGCTCGAGGAGACCTGAGTTCGGCTTTGTCGGATTCCTGAAGAGGCTGAATGGAGAAACTGAGCAAACACCGCTGTGAATGAGCTCTCCACAGTCTCCAGACACACTATTATATGTGGACATTCTTCTCTCTCTCTCTCTGTGTGTGTGTGTGTGTGTGTGTGTGCGTGTGCGTGTGTGTTATCTCCTGGCCTCGCGTTAAACTCTCACCTGTGACAATCCCAGGTGTACTGAAGCGGTCTCTGAAATGTACATTATTTTACCGTCAGACGCGACGACAAACACAAACCCGTCCAGCGTCTGAAAATACAGATAACACAGCATTAACAACGCTGAAAAACGCGCGCATGAACACACACAATTTCGAAGAGTTCAAATATTAATCAGACGCATTAGAAGAAGACTGTCATGTGTTTGTGAGAGTCTTACCTGCAGCAGGTGAGAGCCCAGATCTTTAGCCATGATGTCCAGAGGACTGACCCGCGCAGACTGACCCCAGGCCTCTCCCAGACCTCACACACACACGCGCACACACGCACACACACACACACACACACATACAGAGAGAGAGAGAGACAGACACACGTCACACTCTGTACTTGCGAAAATAATAACAAAAATCGTCGAATTCGCGACACCAATCAACAGCATCGCGGACTAACATTTCTAGTATTGATAATATCGGGTTTTATTTCATATGAAGAATTTATTCTGCAGGCTAAACTCTTATTTAAAATGATCGCATTATGCTATAGAATTGGCCAATTTAAATCGCAGTTACACGGAGTAACCAACCTTTAATTTCCATTTTTTAAATAGAAATATTATTCTGACGTGATGTTCATGATTACATAAATTATCCCAATGTCAACGAAAAAACTGCATTATATATATATGTGTGTGTGTGTGTGTGTGTGTGTGTGTGTGTGTAAATATGGGCCATATTTGAGCTTATAAAACTGACAATTGACTTTTTAGTGCGGCACATCTGACATAATATATTGCCGAGTGCTTCACCTACAATAATTAAGTAAAATGAACATACTGAGATAAAATGTATAACTTGTAAAACAGCCAAACTGATCGGCTCTGGAACATCAGCATGATCCGATATGGATATTTTTTTCTTTAATGTCTGATTATTTACTGAGTGTTTAATTGGAAGATCAGTTGTCGTATATTTATATTCAATGTTTTTGAGCAGCGACGTAAAGTAAGGAGTAGATACTGAAACTGTAGATTAGCTTTACATTATTTTGAGCAAATAAACATTAATTTAATCATCTCAAATGAGCGGAAACTTTATGTAGATGGAGTCAGTTATGATCTCTGCTTTAATATTGTGTTTCTGCATTAGTAAACCGCGTTCAGTTGATCACGCAGCACGTCTGATTAATAGATTAACAAGTATTCAGATGATATTATCTTTATTATTATTATTATTAAATATTGCGCTAATAATATTTGTTGTTATTGTTTGGCTATTAGGCTATTATTACTGAAATTGGTTGCTTGGAATGGTTACGCGAGTTGACACTAATAATGTTGATTTTCATATATTCATTTACATTATGTAAGAATACAAATTAATTTAGTGAAACAATTAAAATGAAGAGTTTCAGTTGATTACGCAGCACTGCCCATCTGATTACCATGTGTTCAGATAATACAATTTGTATTAAATTCTACAAATAATAATTGTTTTATTATTAGGGTATTATTGATGTTGCTTGAAATGGTTGCGTTA
This sequence comes from Danio aesculapii, assembly GCF_903798145.1. Lineage (NCBI taxonomy): Eukaryota > Metazoa > Chordata > Actinopteri > Cypriniformes > Danionidae > Danio > Danio aesculapii. The sequence continues at coordinate 163,301 of NC_079444.1, read as the reverse complement.
GTTAAAGCATTAATATTTTACATTTCTATTTATTTAATTAATTATAAGTGTTGATATTTAAATACTTTACGTAGTGAAACATAAATAAAATAATTGAACAACAAATAAAAAGGCACAATGAGACTAAGTTAAGCTGAAGGTGATTAAAGTTTCCAGAGTTTCCATAAATGCAGACTCTCAGCAGTCTATATTGTCTCACCATCGGGGAAGACAGCGCGCATCTTCAGGTAGCTGGTGGTCAGCCGGATGATAGACGCCTTGTCCAGCTGAGAGGTGATGGCGGAGGGGAGCGGCAGCAGCTTGGCCAGCTCGTAAAATTCACCATTTTCCTTTTCTCTTCGTGTCTTTGCGGCATTTTTGGACTTTTCCTTCATTTCTGGCTCATTGAGGAAACGGACATGAGCCGTAAAGCGACGCGCCGTCCTCCGCTACTCTCCACCGGCCGCTGTAGGCATGCTCACCGCCGTCCGTGTCGGTCGGTATTACCGTTTCTGGTCCCGCGTAAACACACCTTTTGGGATGAGACTCTTAACCCTGGCCTTTGTGAATTAATTAAAATGACTTCACCCCTAAAAACTCCTTCGACATCGACGAAACTGTTTGCACAGGTTTTCGTTAAATCAGGTCGTCGTGTCGGTTCTGAGAACTTTTATACGCGGAAAGCAAACTGAGCTCCGTTTGACCGAACATCTCGGGTTGAGTTTGAAGATTCGGAGAAGACATCGCTATAATAGCCCAATCAACAGCGGCAATTATAACTCTAATAGACCGCTGTCCGGCCACTCATACTATAAGCTATAAAGAGGAGTTCACGGTGATTCGGTTGATCTGTGTAGACCAGCCGTCCGCTCCGGGGGTTCCGGTTTATCTCCGCTTTAACTTTACATTGCTGTTTATTCCTCCCGACGAACGAATATTCCGACCAGAGTCCTCCGGTGCCCTTCAGCCCTTCACTTCTTCAGCTCTCTCTCTCTCTCTCTCTCTCTCTCTCTCTCTCTCTGGAGGGAGAGTGAGAGATGAAGAGAGGAGGTTCAATGGGACTCGTGACGTCACGGCCTCTTCTGTGTCAAGAAGCGGCTGAGTTTGTTGAATTATGGGATGTCTCTCTGCTTAGTTTTATTGTTTTCTCTATTATTGTTCAGTGACCTCAGCATGCGTTTCCCGCGTCTGGCGGCTTTCTGCTGTTTCCGGGCGCGCGCGCAGCTCTGAGTCTCTACAGATGTGTCTTTATCAGAAGAAGAAACTCTGATGCCCTCAGACCAACACACACACACACAAACACACACACACACACACACACACACACACACACACACACACACACACGCACACACACACACACACACACACACACACGCACGCACACACACGCACGCACGCACACACACACACACACGCACACACAAACACACATACACACACACACACACACACACACACACGCACACACACACACACGCACACACACACACACGCACACACACGCACACACACACGCACGCACACACACACGCACACACACGCACACACACACACACGCACACACGCACACACACACACACGCACACACACACACACACACACACACACACACGCACACACACACACGCACACACACACACACACACACACACACACACTAGTGTAACCTACTCTTCTAGATGGGATTGTGAAATCATGTGTCTGCGGTGTTGGTCGCTGTATGCTTTAAGGTTTAGTGTGTTTGGACAGAAACGCTTATGTGGATCTTTGAAAAATAGGGAGAGTGAGGGCAGATGCAGCACTTTCTGCATTCCTTCAGTTACTCAAAGACAGTTTTTTGTGGAAACCCCAAATTTTAATTTAATAAACCCACATCTATCGCACCCCCACCCATACTGATAATGATAATATATGCAGAATTTATACTGGGAGGACACTTATCAACCCACAGGGAGAGAGAGCTGCAACACCCATTAACATGTAATAATTAAACATTCTACAACATCAGGTTGGATTTTCTTTTCTTTCTTGTAAACAGACTAAATGTAAATTAGTTAAATTGTTAAATGTGTTAAATTGTCTGTGCAAATACAGCGTGTTAAAAGAACAAGCAACAACCCAATTATCAGGCCTAAAAAACTGAACAAAAATATTTTACTGAAAATCTCGACTGAACCTTCACTAAACTACCTCTATGAACTTTAAAATTAATTAATAAATTCAATCATTTTTAAAAATTAAATGACATTGAAACTGATAAAATGAAAATTGTACATTGTTGATATGGCAGGCTTTTAAAGGACTCTTGTGATTGGACACAGTAGCAACAGCCAGAGGCGCAAAAAGGGGGTATGCAGTATATGCGGCGCATAGGGGCGCCACACATGGGGGGGGCGCCATTGTGTCAAAACTATTTTTGAAATTATCCTTACTAAAAGTTTCAAATAATCAAAATAAATAAATATTTTTTGTTTAAAATATTTATTTTGCGTTCGTTTTATACAAGTATATAATTGTATTTTATTAAATAAAGAAAATCATACTTCCCCTCCCCCTCTGTTGACCATTTGATTGATTCATTGCAGCTGGATAAAAAAAATTTAAACTAATATTTGGGTAAAAAAATTCCCCTATATAAATTATATATTATATTATATTCCCATATATATTATAAAATCCATAATTTTACAGTTTATTTCCGGCAGCTGGGGTGCCAGAAAAAAAGTAAAATAATAGCCGTTAAATTACAGAAATATACTGTAAAATAACGAATATTAAATTACAGAAATTTGCTTAAGTTAAAACTTTTGATATATTTCTGTAATTTAATATCTGTTATTTTACGGTACATTTCTGTAATTTAACGGCTATTATTTTACTCTTTTTCCGGCACCCCAGCTGCTGGAAATAAACCGTAAAATTACGGATTTTTTTTTACAGTGTATGTATCATATAGATACATCGGCCCCTTTGGTAATCTTTTTTGCTCAAAACTATTTTAATTTTAGTTACAAAAAAGTTTGGCGATAAAATAGAACATCTCAGGGCAGTCTGTCTTTGTTTATTTTTTACACTAAACATTTAACAGTCTTTTTTATTTAACTTTGTGAAAGGTGTAATAGCAGTTTCAGTCAATAATTCATGCAAAGACAAATCTTACACCTCTCACAGTAAGCATTTGAGAAGTGATTGCATGTTTAAGTTATGTTGCCCTTTAGGACTCCCAGATCTATAATTTTGTTTTGACAAATGTCATACAAAAGCAAGGCATGTCAAGGTGCTATACTCATTTAGTGAGGAAAATGAAATCATTTGGGGTGGGATGAGATGTAATTCTTTGACTCATCACATGCTTAGTGTAATTATACTTTTAATACTTCATATAGTTTAAGTTGTGTTTAGAACTTCTAAATGTATTTGTTTAAAGCATGTTAAGGAAGGGGGGGGGGGGTTGGGGGGCGCAAAACTTGAACCCGCATACCCCTCACTAAAATTGCAGTTGCGCCCCTGGCAACAGCATGTCTGTCAACTCACTCAAGCCTGATTAGACTGTCTCTGCGCGGGAGATATAAGCTGATAGCTATATCGATTTAAAGCTCAGAAGTTATTTAAATCATACAAGTGAATAATGTTTCACAAAAACTGATTATTAGCATGAGTTTTCTGAACATTGAGAAAAACATTTTTACCTAAAAGTAGTGAGTTTTATACTGAAGGAATGGTCACACATGGGGGGTTTCTCTCAGACATGAAGGAGGTCGATAGATATGCATTAGAGCCTTTATTGGGCTATATTTGCGCTTCGGGAATGTATTATGAAATCATCCCTCGATTAGCTAGTTCGAGACTAGCATATTAGCAGAACTTTATTTTTAACTGTAGCTGTCGAATCATTTCGGCCACCGCGTGTACTTACGTCTCATTAATTGGGTTTGCTCATGTGCTTTTCTATTCGGCCAGGAACAGATCTGGTGTTGTTTGGAAACTTTATTATCATTAGTCTTTAATATTTCCCGCCAGTTGGCCGATCTGAATGGCGCGAGTCTGCGCATCAGCACGTGTTTACAGTGTCGGGGATTGGCTGATGTTGGGGTGTCGCCGTGATGGTTTGGCTGATGTTGGGGTATCGCTTTCTCTCTGCCTGCCTCAGCTGATGGATGATCTTCTGCAGCGAACAGAGTCTCTCAGAGTCAGTAGCAGGAATCAGCAGAACTCCGCCAGCTCGGCTGAGACTGATCAGCTGTCTGATGGAGTCTGATTATCTCCTTTATCCTCATTTTAAGATCACCAATATTTTACTTTATTAAATAACTCATAAAACACACTGGGATGTTTTTAATTGGTTGGCATCTGTGCCAGGAATGATTTTATCAGCAGACGGGTTCTGCTTGTTTGACCAATACTCTTCACATGTCTGTTCCTCCGGTTCGGGTCTTCAGTGATCCATTAAAGCGAATTAGCAATGAAGAAATCAAGCTCGTTAAAGGGATACTGTTCCCCTAAAATAAAACTTTACATTCACTCTTCTTCGAGTGCTGGTAAACTTTATGAGTGTCTTTACTCTGTTGAACACAACAAACAATGCTTAGCTTAGCTTAATTAATTCATAATGTCTTCAAACAGATATTAAAGAGAAAGTTCAGCTTTAAGTTCTCTTTAAATAATTAAATATATGCTTATATAATAAATTATACTACTTAAATAAAGCAGCTATAGGCTATAATGTTTTTCTCATTATGTAGCCTACCCAGTTTATTTTACAGCTAACTAGCCTGTTTCTACACTTCAGCCTCAGCATTCCTCTGTCCTGCAGGTCAAATTAAGTTTTTAATCACACGCACGCACGCACGCACGCACGCACGCACACACACACACACACACACACACACACACACTGAAGCCTCTGTAAGTGCGTATGTGTTCATCATTGGTCTATAATCTCTGACATGGCGATGGAGACCCGCAGCACTAATAGAGTTATTAACTGTGTTTATAAGCTGATATAACACAGAGATGAAACTCTACATGCTCCTGGAGGCCGAAGAGAAACACAGCAGTGGTCGAGCTCGGATGATTAATGAGCAGAGCAGAGTGTTTGGATATCTGCATTACTGAAGCTCCATCGCGGGGATGTCTGTGGACAAGTGTTGTTGCAGATTTAGATCAAATAAAGTGATCAAATGTGGATTTCGGTCCATTAAAACCCTCTGACATGACACACAGGCCTATGATCATCAATATGTTTTAATGTGCTTTTATTTTCATTCATAAACACTGGAATCGGGAAGAGCACAACATTAACTGGTGTTAGTGTTATGTACTGTATACTAATATAGTAATATAACTATTATAATAATCTAGTTAATCTACGGTGTTGCTCCTGTTTGCTGCTGGTCCAGCATCTCCTCCATTATTAACAGTTATTATAATAATATGAGTTTGCTGTTCATGAGCCGGAGTCTGCGTTTATGAACTAAAGCAGATGTCGGTGTTTTGCATAAGACCTATATTATCATCTGATTTCGAGTCAGTTCGTCTGTCCTACTGATCATTATAATGTGAATAAAATGTCGGCACTATTGTTGTAGAGCATAACATTTATATACATAAATCATTTTAATTAAATATCTATGATAACGTCTTAATGAAATCGCATTATTCAGGATGCATTTATGAACTATTAACCTGCTGAAGTTTAAAATATTGTCTACATATGTATTCATATGAAACTAATTTTGGTCTGCGTTATCATCAGTGCAGAGACATGAAGAGCTGCTCTGAGTGGAGTCTCCTTCAGTCTCTGCGCTACAGCGCCCTCTGCTGTTTACAGGCGCACACGCTAATTGTGTTCAGGTGTGAACTATCAGCACTGCTCTGCGTGTGCGTGTGTATGTGTTTACAGAGGCTGCTGTAAAACACTTCATCATCATCATCACACACACACTCATCCTCCAGAACAGGCTGAAGTGTGTAATCGGCTGTTAGTGGAGGTTTTCTGTGTGTAAACGGAGTCTCTGGAGAGCTTCTGCTGTTCGGCGGCATTAGAGGAGCCATTCATTATGAGGGAAACCCTGACTGCTGCACCCGTGTGTGTGTGTGTGTGTGTGTGTGTGACGTGTCAATCCAGGGTGAGTTGGAGAAGAAGTAAAATAGTTTTGTTTTATGGACTGTTCATTTTAATATTGGTGTATCCTAAATTCACAGTGAAACTCATGTAATATGGGTTTACTAATATATGTTCAGTTGAAGACAGACTTATTGGCCCTCCTGTTAAATTGAATTCTTTTATATTTTCCCCCAGTTTCTGTTTAACGGAGAGCAGATTTCTCCAACACATTTCTTAACATAACAGTTCTAATAATCATCTCTAATAACTGATATCTGTTGCAGATCTGCTGAAGAACAGACTCAACACTGGGAATGATCCTTCACTGGAGCTACTGAAGGTAAGTGCATTTGTTCAGTGGCTGCAGATGATCTATATGGGCTGGATTTAAACTAACAAATGAAGTGTAGTAATGTTCAACTCCATCTGTTTAAATTCAGTCCATATAAAATGTCTGCATCCACTTACCTCAAATTTAGTAAATCCACTGAACCATTCAGTGCACTGGCTCTGGAAATCACGGCTCTGCATCTGTAATATCTCAGAGCCTCTGCTGGCCCCGGGGACTAATAACTCCTGCTCCGTTTGGTGGCCCCTGCACTGTGTGTTCCTGCTGATGGCAGACAGATGTGTGTGTGTGTGTGTGTGTGTGTGTGTGTGTTCAGCAGATGTGTAAGTGTTCCTCTTACCGCTCTCAGAAATAAAGCGTCTGTCACTGTGCTGCCAGCATTTCTACAGAGAGCCGTTTGGACCTGAAGGGCCCATATTTATACACTCACCGGCCACTTTATTAGGTACACCTGACTAGTCCTGGGTTGGATCCCTTTTGCCTTCAGAACTGCTTTAATCCTTCATGGCAGAGATTCAACAAGCTACTGGAAATATTCCTCAGAGATTTTGCTCCATATTGACATCATGATAGCATCATGCAGTTGCTGCAGATTTGTCGGCTGCACATCCATGATCCCAATGACCCGAGCCTCCGAATGTGCAGCAGAAATGGAGACTCATCAGACCAGGCAACGTTTCTCCAATCTTCTATTGTCCAGTTTTGGTGAGCCTGTGTGAATTGTAGCCTCAGTTTCCTGTTCTTAGCTGACAGGAGCGGCACCCGGTGTGGTCTTCTGCTGCTGTAGCCCATCCGCCTCAAGGTTGGACGTGTTGTGTGTTCAGAGATGCTCTTCTGCAGACCTCGGTTGTAACGAGTGCTTATTTGAGTTACTGTTGCCTTTCTATCAGCTGGAACCAGTCTGGCCATTCTCCTCTGACCTCTGGCATCAACAAGGCATTTGCGCCCACAGAACTGCCGCTCACTGGATATTTCCTCTTTGTCGGACCATTCTCTGTAAACCCTAGAGATGGTTGTGCATGAAAATCCCAGTAGATCAGCAGTTTCTGAAATACTCAGAGCAGCCCGTCTGGCAGCAACAACCATGCCACGTTCAAAGTCTCTTAAATCCCCTTTCTTCCCCATTCTGATGCTCGCTTTGACCTGCAGCAGATCGTCTTGACCATGTCTACATGCCTAAATGCAGTGAGTTGCTGCCATGTGATTGGCTGATTAGAAATTTGCCTTAACGATCAGTTGGACAGGTGTACCTAATAAAGTGGCCGGTGAGTGTACAATGAAAGTGTATATTGGTACCTGCACAGGACAGATGTGTAGCTCTTTAAACTGTCTGAGTCGTGTAGTAATTGTGTATGCTGACCTCAGAGCAGACTCTGAAACACAACTTCATGCCTCTTCATCATATTATTGTGTGTATAGAGTGAACTGACTGAAATATGACAGTATCACACATCATTAATCTGCTAATGCTGAATCCTGAACATTAATGAGAGCAGAATAACCACACGCCTCAATGCTTTCCAGAGATTCCCACCACAGGAAGTGACATCACTCGCAGCAAGTCACATGCTTTTCTATCAGCGCTGTACAGATTGATCTGATTATAAGTGATGGAACAGAGCTGAGCAGAACGCAGACACACACTGAGTGAGTTTATAACCCTGATAATGCAGAAAATAGATGATGTATTATAGTGAAGACACAGAGGAGATGAAAATTAGACTTCATGATGAGATGATTGCAGAAAATGGCCGACACGGTGGCTCAGTGGTCAGCTCTGTGGCCTCACAGCAAGAATGTCGCTGGTTCAAGTCCCGGCTGGGTTAATTGGTGTTTCTGTGTGGAGTTTGCATGTTCTCCCTGTGTTGGTGTGGGTTTCCTCCGGGTGCTCCGGTTTCTGTGTGTGTGTGTGTGTGTGTGTGTGAGTGTTTCCCAGTATACTGGGTTGAAGCTGGAAGAGCATCCGCTGTGTAAAACATATGCTGGAATAGTTGGCGGTTCATTCCGCTGTGGCGATCCCTGATAAATAAAGGGAATAGGCCGAAGGGAAATGAATGAATGAATGATGACAGGAGCTGAAGGTGTGACTGAGGAGGCGCAGACTGTCAGGAATAGCGATACTGGAGTCTTTAAGTTCATATCTACTAGACTAATGTCTCTGTTAAACCCTGGCGATGGTGAGGAGGAGAAAGCAGGGAAAGCAAGAAAAAGGGTTATTTTTTAACCCCACAGGGATCAGTCATTGTTATGAAGCTC
>NC_079444.1:132108-152108 GCF_903798145.1 Danio aesculapii | reverse complement strand
AGTGTAATGTGGTAATAGTAATAGTGTATTGGTGATATATAGTGTAATGTGGTAATAGTAATAGTGTACTGGTGATATATACAGTAGTGTAATGTGGTAATAGTAATAGTGTATTGGTGATATATAGTGTAATGTGGTAATAGTAATAGTGTATTGGTGATATATAGTGTAATGTAGTAATAGTGTATTGGTGATATATAGTGTAATGTAGTAATAGTGTATTGGTGATATATAGTGTAATGTAGTAATAGTAATAGTGTATTGGTGATATATAGTGTAATGTGGTAATAGTAATAGTGTATTGGTGATATATAGTGTAATGTAGTAATAGTAATAGTGTACTGGTGATATAGTGTAATGTAGTAATAGTAATAGTGTATTGGTGATATATAGTGTAATGTGGTAATAGTAATAGTGTATTGGTGATACATAGTGTAATGTAGTAATAGTAATAGTGTACTGGTGATATATAGTGTAATGTGGTAATAGTAATAGTGTACTGGTGATATATACAGTAGTGTAATGTGGTAATAGTAATAGTGTATTGTGATATATAGTGTAATGTGGTAATAGTAATAGTGTACTGGTGATATATAGTGTAATGTAGTAATAGTAATAGTGTACTGGTGATATATAGTGTAATGTAGTAATAGTAATAGTGTATTGGTGATATATAGTGTAATGTAGTAATAGTAATAGTGTACTGGTGATATATAGTGTAATGTAGTAATAGTAATAGTGTACTGGTGATATATAGTGTAATGTAGTAATAGTAATAGTGTATTGGTGATATATAGTGTAATGTAGTAATAGTAATAGTCTACTGGTGATATATAGTGTAATGTAGTAATAGTAATAGTGTACTGGTGATATATAGTGTAATGTGGTAATAGTAATAGTGTACTGGTGATATATAGTGTAATGTGGTAATAGTAATAGTGTATTGGTGATATATAGTGTAATGTAGTAATAGTGTACTGGTGATATATAGTGTAATGTGGTAATAGTAATAGTGTACTGGTGATATATAGTGTAATGTGGTAATAGTAATAGTGTACTGGTGATATATAGTGTAATGTGGTAATAGTAATAGTGTATTGGTGATATATAGTGTAATGTAGTAATAGTAATAGTGTATTGGTGATGTATAGTGTAATGTGGTAATAGTAATAGTGTACTGGTGATATATAGTGTAATGTGGTAATAGTAATAGTGTACTGGTGATATATATATAGTGTAATGTGGTAATAGTAATAGTGTACTGGTGATAGTGTAATGTGGTAATAGTAATAGTGTACTGGTGATATATAGTGTAATGTGGTAATAGTAATAGTGTATTGGTGATATAAAGTGTAATGTAGTAATAGTAATAGTGTATTGGTGATGTATAGTGTAATATAGTAATAGTAATAGTGTACTGGTGATATATAGTGTAATGTGGTAATAGTAATAGTGTACTGGTGATATATATATATAGTGTAATGTGGTAATAGTAATAGTGTACTGGTGATAGTGTAATGTGGTAATAGTAATAGTGTACTGGTGATAGTGTAATGTGGTAATAGTAATAGTGTATTGGTTATATATAGTGTAATGTGGTAATAGTAATAGTGTATTGGTGATATATAGTGTAATGTGGTAATAGTAATAGTGTACTGGTGATATATAGTGTAATGTGGTAATAGTAATAGTGTACTGGTGATATATACAGTAGTGTAATGTGGTAATAGTAATAGTGTATTGGTTATGTAGTGTAATGTAGTAATAGTAATAGTGTACTGGTGATATATAGTGCAATGTAGTAATAGTAATAGTGTACTGGTGATATATAGTGTAATGTGGTTATAGTAATAGTGTATTGGTTATATGTAGTGTAATGTGGTAATAGTAATAGTGTACTGGTGATATATAGTGTAATGTAGTAATAGTAATAGTGTACTGGTGATATATAGTGCAATGTAGTAATAGTAATAGTGTATTGGTGATATATAGTGTAATGTGGTAATAGTAATAGTGTACTGGTGATATATAGTGTAATGTGGTAATAGTAATAGTGTACTGGTGATATATAGTGTAATGTGGTAATAGTAATAGTGTATTGGTGATGTATAGTGTAATGTGGTAATAGTAATAGTGTACTGGTGATATATAGTGTAATGTGGTAATAGTAATAGTGTATTGGTGATGTATAGTGTAATGTGGTAATAGTAATAGTGTACTGGTGATATATAGTGTAATGTGGTAATAGTAATAGTGTACTGGTGATATATAGTGTAATGTAGTAATAGTGTATTGGTGATATATAGTGTAATGTGGTAATAGTAATAGTGTACTGGTGATATATAGTGTAATGTGGTAATAGTAATAGTGTACTGGTGATATATAGTGTAATGTAGTAATAGTAATAGTGTATTGGTGATATATAGTGTAATGTGGTAATAGTAATAGTGTATTGGTGATATATAGTGTAATGTGGTAATAGTAATAGTGTATTGGTGATATATAGTGTAATGTAGTAATAGTGTATTGGTGATATATAGTGTAATGTGGTAATAGTAATAGTGTACTGGTGATATATAGTGTAATGTGGTAATAGTAATAGTGTATTGGTGATATATAGTGTAATGTAGTAATAGTGTACTGGTGATATATAGTGTAATGTGGTAATAGTAATAGTGTACTGGTGATATATAGTGTAATGTGGTAATAGTAATAGTGTATTGGTGATATATAGTGTAATGTGGTAATAGTAATAGTGTACTGGTGATATATAGTGTAATGTAGTAATAGTAATAGTGTATTGGTGATATATAGTGTAATGTGGTAATAGTAATAGTGTATTGGTGATATATAGTGTAATGTAGTAATAGTAATAGTGTACTGGTGATATATAGTGTAATGTGGTAATAGTAATAGTGTATTGGTGATATATAGTGTAATGTGGTAATAGTAATAGTGTACTGGTGATATATAGTGTAATGTAGTAATAGTGTATTGGTGATATATAGTGTAATGTAGTAATAGTAATAGTGTACTGGTGATATATAGTGTAATGTGGTAATAGTAATAGTGTACTGGTGATATATAGTGTAATGTGGTAATAGTAATAGTGTACTGGTGATATATAGTGTAATGTAGTAATAGTGTATTGGTGATATATAGTGTAATGTAGTAATAGTAATAGTGTACTGGTGATATAGTGTAATGTGGTTATAGTAATAGTGTACTGGTGATATATAGTGTAATGTGGTAATAGTAATAGTGTATTGGTGATATATAGTGTAATGTGGTAATAGTAATAGTGTACTGGTGATATATAGTGTAATGTGGTAATAGTAATAGTGTATTGGTGATATATAGTGTAATGTAGTAATAGTAATAGTGTATTGGTGATATATAGTGTAATGTAGTAATAGTAATAGTGTATTGGTGATATATAGTGTAATGTGGTAATAGTAATAGTGTATTGGTGATATATAGTGTAATGTAGTAATAGTAATAGTGTACTGGTGATATATAGTGTAATGTGGTAATAGTAATAGTGTATTGGTGATATATAGTGTAATGTGGTAATAGTAATAGTGTATTGGTGATATATAGTGTAATGTGGTAATAGTAATAGTGTACTGGTGATATATAGTGTAATGTAGTAATAGTAATAGTGTATTGTGATATATAGTGTAATGTGGTAATAGTAATAGTGTACTGGTGATATATAGTGTAATGTGGTAATAGTAATAGTGTATTGGTGATATATAGTGTAATGTAGTAATAGTAATAGTGTATTGGTGATATATAATGTAATGTGGTAATAGTAATAGTGTATTGGTGATATATAGTGTAATGTAGTAATAGTGTATTGGTGATATATAGTGTAATGTAGTAATAGTGTATTGGTGATATATAGTGTAATGTAGTAATAGTAATAGTGTACTGGTGATATATAGTGTAATGTGGTAATAGTAATAGTGTACTGGTGATATATAGTGTAATGTGGTAATAGTAATAGTGTATTGGTGATATATAGTGTAATGTAGTAATAGTAATAGTGTATTGGTGATATAGTGTAATGTGGTTATAGTAATAGTGTATTGGTGATATATAGTGTAATGTGGTAATAGTAATAGTGTACTGGTGATATAGTGTAATGTGGTAATAGTAATAGTGTACTGGTGATATATAGTGTAATGTGGTAATAGTAATAGTGTACTGGTGATATATAGTGTAATGTGGTAATAGTAATAGTGTACTGGTGATATATAGTGTAATGTGGTAATAGTAATAGTGTACTGGTGATATATAGTGTAATGTGGTAATAGTAATAGTGTATTGGTGATGTATAGTGTAATGTGGTGATAGTAATAGTGTATTGGTGATGTATAGTGTAATGTGGTAATAGTAATAGTGTATTGGTGATGTATAGTGTAATGTGGTAATAGTAATAGTGTATTGGTGATGTATAGTGTAATGTGGTAATAGTAATAGTGTATTGGTGATATATAGTGTAATGTGGTAATAGTAATAGTGTACTGGTGATATATAGTGTAATGTGGTAATAGTAATAGTGTACTGGTGATGTATAGTGTAATGTGGTGATAGTAATAGTGTATTGGTGATATATAGTGTAATGTAATGGTATAGAGTGAGAGAATATAGTGTCATGATAATAGTGTAACAGTGAGGTGTTCAGGGCGTGTCTCTCTGGAGGGAATCAGATCTCCATCTACGGGTGAAAAGGCAGGTGTATCTGTGTCTGCAGGTGTGTCTATGTCTGCAGGTGTGTTCATTACAGGTGTTTTGCATATTGCTGTGTTGTTTGTTTCCCTCAGTGAGGTCAGAGAGGCTGTGACTGATGGATTTACATTTACCTGCAGTGTTTCTGAAGATGGTGTTGATCAAACACCTGAAGCAGCAGCAGCAGCACAGGTAATATGTAATATACCTGACACACACACACACACACACACACATACACACACACAAACCCAATAATATATATAATATAATCACTGCTGTATATTATATTTTATTGTTCATTCATTTTCCTTCAGCTTAGTCCCTTTATTCATCAGGGGTTTTGAACCACCAACTATTCCAGCATATGTTTTACACAGTGGATGCCCTTCCAACTGCAACCCAGTACTTGGATTATTATTATTACTGTATTATTATGTTATATTTTATCTCTCAGAGGGGCTCAAACTTAAACACATTTTACTGTTAGACCAGGCCAAAATCTCACAGGCACAGTTCACCCTAAACAGTGTTCTGTCATCATCTCCTTCACTTGTTCCCATGTGCTTTGAGTTTTTCTCATTTGTCAAACTCAAAATAAGATATTTTGAAGAATGTTGCTGCTGTTGACTATTGGATTCTGTAGTATTGTTTTCCTACAGTAGTCAATGGTTACAGATTTCCAACATTCTTATAATGATCTTTTTTTATTGTTTAATTGAAGAAGAATAAATAGATTGGACCAAGTGTAGGATGAGGAAACCCTGACAGAGTATTAATCTGTGTGTGAACTGCCTCTTTAAATCTCGTACAGATAATATGTAAATTGTATTTTGAGCCCTAAAACAAGGCCTTGACACATCCTCAAAACAGTTTGTCGAGCTGCTGATTGGTCAGAGTACTTACAGTCCGTCAGTGTGAAATCTGAATGTGCTGCGTTTATTTATTTAGCTAGTGCACATCCATATTCTTCAGGTGAACAATTAATCTGCTTCTGTGTTTGGATTGGCTGCTTCTCTGATGATGTCAGTTTGAGCGTCAAACATAATCATTGAGCTCGCCCTCTGTTGGTCACACTACATGTTCAGCTGTGGAAGATTGAAAACAGCATTTTGCCCAAAAAAAAAGCCTGAAGATTGTAGTGAAACAGACTGAAGCAGCGTTAGTGATGTGCTTTAATCCTCTATCTTGATCTCCTCTGTGTGTGCGTGCAGTAATCAACCTCACAAAGACAGAAATAACAAGCAAAGAAGGACAAACCATAACTCCTCCATGTTGACAGATCTTAGGGGGAAAATGAGCAAACAAAGCAAATTGCATAAAAAATATATGCCAGAGTAGTTGGCGGTTCATTCAGCTGTGGCGACCGCTGATAAATTAGGGACTAACTGAAGGACAGTGAGCGAGTGACTTGTAGATATCGCAGACTGATCTGTGAATAAACGAACAGTGTGGAAATAATTCCGAAGGTAAGAAGAGATCATGTGAGAGTGCAGACTAAAGCTGACCTCAGTTACTGCGCTGTGTGAAGACCCCTGCGCTGAAACACAACACACACAGACGATCACAACACACACAGACGATCACAGCACACACAGACGATCACAACACACACAGACGATCACAACACACACAGACAATCACAACACACACAGACGATCACAACACACACAGACGATTACAGCACACACAGACGATCACAACACACACAGACGATCACAGCACACACAGACGATCACAGCACACACAGACGATCACAGCACACACAGACGATCACAGCACACACAGACGATCACAGCACACACAGACGATCACAGCACACACAGACGATCACAGCACACACAGACGATCACAGCACACACAGACGATCACAACACACACAGACGATCACAGCACACACAGACGATCACAGCACACACAGACGATCACAACACACACAGACGATCACAGCACACACAGACGATCACAACACACACAGACGATCACAACACACACAGACGATCACAACACACACAGACGATCACAGCACACACAGACGATCACAGCACACACAGACGATCACAGCACACACAGACGATCACAGCACACACAGACGATCACAGCACACACAGACGATCACAGGACACACAGACGATCACAGCACACACAGACGATCACAGCACACACAGACGATCACAGCACACACAGACGATCACAGCACACACAGACGATCACAGCACACTCAGACGATCACAACACACACAGACGATCACAACACACGCAGACGATCACAACACACGCAGACGATCACAACACACGCAGACGATCACAACACACGCAGACGATCACAACACACGCAGACGATCACAGCACACGCAGACGATCACAGCACACGCAGACGATCACAGCACACGCAGACGATCACAGCACACGCAGACGATCACAGCACACGCAGACGATCACAGCACACGCAGACGATCACAGCACACGCAGACGATCACAACACACACAGACGATCACAACACACACAGACGATCACAGCACACGCAGACGATCACAGCACACGCAGACGATCACAGCACACGCAGACGATCACAGCACACGCAGACGATCACAGCACACGCAGACGATCACAGCACACGCAGACGATCACAGCACACGCAGACGATCACAGCACACGCAGACGATCACAGCACACGCAGACGATCACAGCACACAGACGATCACAGCACACACAGACGATCACAACACACAGACGATCACAACACACACAGACGATCACAGCACACACAGACGATCACAGCACACACAGACGATCACAGCACACAGACGATCACAACACACACAGATGATCACAACACACAGACGATCACAGCACACACAGACGATCACAACACACAGACGATCACAACACACAGACGATCACAGCACACACAGACGATCACAGCACACACAGACGATCACAGCACACACAGACGATCACAGCACACACAGACGATCACAGCACACACAGACGATCACAGCACACACAGGCGATCACAGCACACACAGACGATCACAGCACACACAGACGATCACAGCACACACAGACGATCACAGCACACACAGACGATCACAGCACACACAGACGATCACAGCACACACAGACGATCACAGCACACACAGACGATCACAACACACAGACGATCTCAGCACACACAGACGATCACAGCACACACAGACGATCACAGCACACGCAGACGATCACAGCACACGCAGACGATCACAACACACGCAGACGATCACAACACACGCAGACGATCACAACACACGCAGACGATCACAGCACACGCAGACGATCACAGCACACGCAGACGATCACAGCACACGCAGACGATCACAACACACGCAGACGATCACAACACACGCAGACGATCACAACACACGCAGACGATCACAACACACGCAGACGATCACAACACACGCAGACGATCACAACACACGCAGACGATCACAGCACACGCAGACGATCACAGCACACGCAGACGATCACAGCACACGCAGACGATCACAGCACACGCAGACGATCACAACACACAGACGATCACAGCACACGCAGACGATCACAGCACACGCAGACGATCACAGCACACACAGACGATCACAGCACACACAGACGATCACAGCACACACAGACGATCACAGCACACACAGACGATCACAGCACACACAGACGATCACAGCACACACAGACGATCACAGCACACACAGACGATCACAGCACACACAGACGATCACAGCACACACAGACGATCACAACACACACAGACGATCACAACACACAGACGATCACAGCACACACAGACGATCACAACACACAGACGATCACAACACACAGACGATCACAACACACAGACGATCACAGCACACACAGACGATCACAGCACACAGACGATCACAGCACACACAGACGATCACAGCACACAGACGATCACAGCACACACAGACGATCACAGCACACACAGACGATCACAGCACACAGACGATCACAGCACACACAGACGATCACAGCACACACAGGCGATCACAGCACACACAGACGATCACAGCACACACAGACGATCACAGCACACACAGACGATCACAGCACACACAGGCGATCACAGCACACACAGACGATCACAGCACACACAGACGATCACAGCACACACAGACGATCACAGCACACACAGACGATCACAGCACACACAGACGATCACAGCACACACAGACGATCACAGCACACACAGACGATCACAGCACACACAGACGATCACAGCACACACAGACGATCACAACACACAGACGATCACAGCACACACAGACGATCACAGCACACACAGACGATCACAGCACACACAGACGATCACAACACACAGACGATCACAACACACACAGACGATCACAGCACACACAGACGATCACAACACACACAGACGATCACAACACACACAGACGATCACAGCACACACAGACGATCACAGCACACACAGACGATCACAGCACACACAGACGATCACAACACACAGACGATCACAGCACACACAGACGATCACAACACACACAGACGATCACAGCACACACAGACGATCACATCACACACAGACGATCACAACACACACAGACGATCACATCACACACAGACGATCACAGCACACACAGACGATCACAACACACAGACGATCACAGCTCACACAGACGATCACAGCACACACAGACGATCACAGCACACACAGACGATCACAGCACACACAGACGATCACAACACACAGACGATCACAGCACACACAGACGATCACAACACACACAGACGATCACAGCACACACAGACGATCACAGCACACACAGACGATCACAACACACACAGACGATCACAGCACACACAGACGATCACAGCACACACAGACGATCACAGCACACACAGACGATCACAGCACACACAGACGATCACATCACACACAGACGATCACAACACACACAGACGATCACAACACACAGACGATCACAACACACACAGACGATCACAGCTCACACAGACGATCACAGCACACACAGACGATCACAGCACACACAGACGATCACAACACACAGACGATCACAGCACACACAGACGATCACAACACACACAGACGATCACAGCACACACAGACGATCACATCACACACAGACGATCACATCACACACAGACGATCACAACACACACAGACGATCACAGCACACACAGACGATCACAGCTCACACAGACGATCACAACACACAGACGATCACAGCACACACAGACGATCACAACACACACAGACGATCACAGCACACACAGACGATCACATCACACACAGACGATCACATCACACACAGACGATCACAACACACACAGACGATCACAGCACACACAGACGATCACAGCTCACACAGACGATCACAGCACACACAGACGATCACAGCACACACAGACGATCACAACACACAGACGATCACAGCACACACAGACGATCACAACACACACAGACGATCACAGCACACACAGACGATCACAGCACACACAGACGATCACAACACACACAGACGATCACAGCACACACAGACGATCACAACACACGCAGACGATCACAACACACGCAGACGATCACAGCACACACAGACGATCACAGCACACACAGACGATCACAGCACACACAGACGATCACAGCACACACAGACGATCACAGCACACACAGACAATCACATCACACACAGACGATCACAACACACACAGACGATCACAGCACACACAGACGATCACAGCACACACAGACGATCACAGCACACACAGACGATCACAGCACACACAGACGATCACAACACACACAGACGATCACAGCACACACAGACGATCACAGCACACACAGACGATCACAACACACACAGACGATCACAGCACACGCAGACGATCACAACACACGCAGACGATCACAACACACGCAGACGATCACAGCACACACAGACGATCACAGCACACACAGACGATCACAGCACACACAGACGATCACAGCACACACAGACGATCACAGCACACACAGACAATCACATCACACACAGACGATCACAACACACACAGACGATCACAGCTCACACAGACGATCACAGCACACACAGACGATCACAACACACACAGACGATCACAACACACACAAGCGGATCAATCACAACCAAACTGATCAAACCTGTGGCCTGTGTAATGTTCTGCATTCATGTGTATTTCGTTTCCATGTGCCCTTCTGCTGTTGTTTATCTCCCCCTCTGTCTATAGCCTTGTTACACTATCTATATAGTATCTATAATAATAATATCAATATTATATGTAATATTCTAATGTGTGTGTATCCCCTCATGGTCCTCTCTGTGTGCTCTGTGCTGTGGTTTCCTGTCTATATACTCTGTATCTGCTTTGCTGTTGAATCAGTGGTGTTCGGGAGTGAAGGGGTTAAGGGTTTGTGTGTGTGTGTGTGTGTGTGTGTGTGCTGGAGGAGGAGGAGCGAGAGACACACACACACGCACACAGATATAAAGAGGGGTGTGTGTTTCCGGCTGCTGCAGACGGCTCTGCTTTGTGTGTTTCAGTGTTCTGGCAGCACCGGAGGGCATGAGGGCGTCTCCGCAGCCCCCCGCGCCCCCACAGCGCCCCCTGCGCACACACTCCTGCTCCAGACCAGCCGGACAGCGTGCTCACACACTTCCAGCAGTGCCGCGGAGCCACCTGGGGGCCGGTCACTGCGCACACACACACAGTGAGTCATCTGCCTTATCAGACGCCGGTGCGCGCGCGCGCGCGTGTGTGTGTGTGTGTGTGTGTGTGTGTGTGCTTGATATATGGTTTATGAGGACGCTAATCTGTTTAATATCATGGGTGTAACCCAGTAAATGTGCTTGATGAGGTTTATGAGGACACTGCCCTCATTCTGTAATGAAAATAAGCAGAAATCAGATGAAGGAGTGTTTTCTGAGCCCCTAAACCACATATACAGCAGTGTGTCTGTGTGTGTGTATCTGTCAGGAGTGTGTGTGTGTGTGTGTGTGCCTCCAGCAGTCAGTGTGACTCGTTCCTCAGTTAAAAGAGAAATCAATAATGAATGACGTGCAAATCTACATGTAAATGAGGCGTTTCTCTGTGCGGTGTGTGCTGTTGTTTCTGTGTGACGGAGTGTGTTTTGTGTGTAACGTAGTGTGTGTGTGTGTGTGTGTGTGTGTGTGACGGAGTGTGTTGTCTGACTCTGGCTGTCCTCATTGCTCCTCCATGTGCCCCGGCGCCTGCTGATGATATCATCAGTCATGTGAGGATGGTGTTGTGGCTCACACACACACACACACGCACACACACACACACACACACACACACACACACACACACACACACACTCTGCTTTATCAAACACAGAAGCTGCTGTTAGACTGAATGATTCTCCTCTGCTGATTGTGGATCATATCAGCACTTTATTGAGCTGTAAACACTGCTTCTGTATCTGACAGCGCTCTCTCCTTACAGCGGCTTTACAGCGGTGTGTGTGTGTGTGTGTGTGTGTATGTATTTATATATGTGTATCTTCAGGGGTTGGACAGTGAAACTAAAGGGCAGTAGTGGATCAGTCTGCTGTAGCTCCTCCTCCTCAGTCCAGCTGCAGCTGCTGTAGCTCCTCCTCCTCAGTCCAGCATCAGCTGCTGTAGCTCCTCCTCCTCCTTAGTCCAGCATCAGTTGCTGTAGCTCCTCCTCTTCAGTCCAGCATCAGCTGCTGTAGCTCCTCCTCCTCAGTCCAGCATCAGCTGCTGTAGCTCCTCCTCCTCAGTGTAGTGATTGACAGACAGGAGTCCTGCACAGTGTCTAGAGGGATTGTGAGCTGTTCTTCTTCAGAATAGTGTTCAGGTCATTACTGATGCTGCTGGAGGAAAACCTTTCCTGACTCGCTCCTCCAAAACACCCCAAAGTGCTCAATAATGTTCAGTCTGGGTACTGTGCAGGCCATGGGACATGTTTAACTTCACTGTAATGTTCATCAGACCGCTCTGTCTCCAGTCCTGCTGTGTGTATCGCTGCATTATCATCCTGATACACACCATCACCTTCAGGATACAGTGTTTGACCCAATAGGTCACATGGTCCTCCAGAATGGTTGGGTAGTCATTGGCAGTGGACCAACACCCATCTAGCACAAGTAACCCATCAGTGACCCCTCCATGCTTCACTCTGGGCATCAGCAGTCTGGGTGGGACACTTCTTTGAGGCTTCTCCACACCGTAACTCTCCCGGATGTGGGAATGTTTGCACATTTAATCCTGCAGTATATATGTGTGTGTGTGTGTGTGTGTGTGTGTGTGTGTGTGTGTGTGTATGTATATGTATGTGTGTGTATGGAATATACACATATATTAATACATACACACAGATATATATTAGGAGTGCACCTAACTGTTTAATTCTGGGTTGAAACCAAATATATTAAGTAGTAATTATCTAAGATTTTATTCAATAATATAAATACATTTTGTAATTCTTCTTGAATTGATCTATAAATAACACAGCCAGTAATATGACCACATTATATTGACAGTAAAATATTATTGACAGTGAACGATTGGACGAGTGTTGTCCTGACAGCACAGGATTGTTATGAAGGAGTTTACTACACAGAAATGTCCCGTCGGCGCATTATTTGAGCAGAGTTTGTAATGTAGACATGAAAAGCAGTGCTCTGGCCTCATGTGTTTGCTAAGCTTGTGATTTCTGTAGGCAGTGAGAGTCTCTGTGGCCAGACCTGCTCCATAAACAGCCTGATTATCCTGTCTACATGTTCAACAGGACATTCCCAAAACCCTGACTCAAGTGTTCCTCTGTTCATTCTCTTTAATCTGTCGTCTGTCCTGACATACACACACAGACCTGTGATGTAGGAAAAGAAACCTAATGCCAAACGTCACTGGCGCTATATAGAAAATAAAAGTGAATAAGTTAGGCACTCAGCAGTGATGTTGAGTTTAGTGTTTAACATGGACATGTGCAGTCTACAGCTACACCAGCGCAGCTCTTCTGGAGGGTCACGGGAGTCTCTGATCATCCATCTAGAGAAGCGTCTATGAGGAACTGAGGGCGCACTCTCAGCCTCCGCTCCAATACACCACAGAGCTGTTCAGTGGAGCTGCAGGCTGACCGCGTGTATGTGTGTGTGTGTGTGTGTGTGTTGTGTGTCTGTGTGTGTGCAATTGAAGATAGTGTCCCGTGGCGCCTCATGAAAGCGGTATATATGTGTGTGTGTGTGTGTGTGTGTTGTTTGTTAAAGGTGAGCTGGTGATGTAGCTCTGATTAAACACACACACACACACACACACACACACACTCCTCCTCCTCCAGCGCTGTACTCTGATCATAAAACACATCACAGTCTTTGAGTCTAAGAATAAAACACACCATTCTCTCCCCGTCTGAGCTGAGCTGACGCCTGTGTTTCAGAAGTGTGTATTTATATCTCAGAGGCCAGTGTTGCAGTGCATGCTGGGAAATATTCAGATGGACTCTCGCTGTACAGTCGGCTGTTTATGAGCTCTTCTCAGGTGGAGTTTCTGCTTCACACAGTCCCTGATGCTCCTCATTATGGAGGATTATATATGATGATTACACGGCTCTCAGGAATCCTTCATCCCAAACACAACACTCAAACAGATATTATCCTCACATCTGTGTGTATCACTCATCCCTAATCGGAATATTTGATATTATGAAATAGAAGAGCTGACTTTCACTTTTATATTGTCTTTATTTTTTATTAATACAGAAAACTGTTTTTATTAAACTATTATGATTAAGGGCATCTCTTATGCAGAATTGGCTTTAATAAGAGGTTTGAACCCAGTTGTGTGTGTGTGTGTGTGTGTGTGTCAGCAGTGTGTGAATATCTCCAGCCTCTAATGGTGAACATGGATTGTGTTTATTATAATCAGACTTGCAGAAACACTTTGACATTCTCCTTTTGTACGTGTCATCAGAGGGGAAAAGCCCCGCCCACTAGTGCCCATCATCTCTCCATCTCATTAGCATAAACAGCAGCCCTGAGTGAGAAGCAGCCGTCTGCTGAAGAGAATGTCAGCATAGACTAAGAGGATTATAGATGTGGAGTTCTAGATCAACAGGAGCGACATAGACTGACAGAAGCATGAAGCACACACTCACACTGAAGCACACATGCACACCTGACAACACACACACTGCTGTTTTACATCTGACGCTATGCTGACACACAGGCATCTGTAGCTCCGCCCTCTTCTGAAAAGAGCACAATCTCATTTGCATTTAAAGCGACAGACACCAAAACACCACAATTAGGGTCAAAGCCTGAAAGGGTCAGTTTCAGAGAGCTGGAGAACATTATCTGTGTGACATTCACAGCTCAAACACACACACACACACACACACACACACTTCCTTTTCTTTCATTTGAAATAGTTTGACATGTTTGTGTGTTTTCTACAGCACATTGATTGAATGTTGGTTGTTTAAACGCTCTTTTAAATCAAGTGAACGTGACTCCAGATGAGGTGATGATGTCTGTGCTGCGGCTGCTTCTGTGTAAATGCTGCTAATGACTATAAAGAGAAGGTCGATTACTTCCAGTTTGCTTTCATGTGACAGCAACACAAAGAGCTCCTCAGATGTCATGAGCATGTGCATTAAAGGGTCATAACGGGGATTTACAGTGTTTGACATGAACATGAGCAGTGTTTAATGGGGCTGCTGTCACTTGAAGACATCATACACTAATTATGCTTTCACTTCAGACGTGACTGATTACTTGAATGATCAGCACAACAATTATATGTGCATTGTGGAATATAGCATGAAGCACTGCTTACTAGAAACACCAAGAGGCACAACGTCTTTGAAAGAGCGCATAAAAGAAGGACACAATAGTAGGAAAGCTTTTATCTGATAAGGAAAAATGCTCCTAAACTACAGTAATCAGCTGCGCTTCAGCACTGTAGTTTCTGCTGATCTGACAGATATAAATGTGTGTGTGTGTGTGTGTGTGTGTGTGTGTGTGTGTGTGTGTGAGGGTCTTTGTGTCATTAATGTTGGTCTGCATATGTAAATGTGTGTGTGAGGGTCTTTGTGTCATTAATGTTGCTCTGCAGATATAAATGTGTGTGTGTGTGTGTGTGTGTGTGTGTGTGTGTGTGTGTGTGTGTGTGTGAGGGTCTTTGTGTCATTAATGTTGCTCTGCAGATATAAATGTGTGTGTGTGAGGGTCTTTGTGTCATTAATGTTGCTCTGCAGATATAAATGTGTGTGTGTGTGTGTGTGTGTGTGTGTGAGGGTCTTTGTGTCATTAATGTTGCTCTGCAGATATAAATGTGTGTGTGTGTGAGGGTCTTTGTGTCATTAATGTTGGTCTGCAGATATAAATGTGTGTGTGTGAGGGTCTTTGTGTCATTAATGTTGCTCTGCAGATATAAATGTGTGTGTGTGTGAGGGTCTTTGTGTCATTAATGTTGGTCTGCAGATATAAATGTGTGTGTGTGAGGGTCTTTGTGTCATTAATGTTGCTCTGCAGATATAAATGTGTGTGTGTGTGAGGGTCTTTGTGTCATTAATGTTGCTCTGCAGATATAAATGTGTGTGTGTGAGGGTCTTTATGTCATTAATGTTGGTCTGCAGATATAAATGTGTGTGTGAGGGTCTTTATGTCATTAATGTTGGTCTGCAGCTCTCCATGTGTCCAGCAGATGTGAAATGTTGTTGTGCTGATTGTAAAAGGCCTCAGTCCTCCATCAGTCCTTCATCACAGTGCTTCAGTATTCTTCTTCTTCTATTATTATTCCCTTCAGAACTGTCTTGAGCATCTGTCTGCGCTCCTGTCTCACGTCTATAAAATCCACCGCATTCACCACGTCCATTGAGTTTAGTCGTGGTCTTCTGAGGTGCAGCTCATTTATTAGAGAACAAACACCACAGTGGAGAATCCCTAAAGTACATTCCTCTGCCTCATATTTGCGTCAGTTTATTTAGACTCAGTGGAGGGACAAATGTTTTATGCCATATTCAAGTTTTGCACATAAGTCTAATTCAGATCTTTGCATGGAAACAGAGCTAGTGTGTGTGTGGAACTGTGCCGTAGCTAATCTTCTTTATGTCATGTTTTCCTTCCACAGATCTGCTGAAGATAGAAGTGAAGCCATAGACCTCAATGCCAAAGAGCTGTTGGAGGAGAAAAGACGCTATGATCTGTCCTGTCCCCCTGTGGTGACCTACGGCACATACCGAGGCCTGAGGGAAGCAAGAAAACCAAAGAAGAAGCATAGCATCGAGCTTCATTCCCCCATATCTGAAGGAGATGAGCCTGCACACCCCGAGCAGACCTGCTGTTTCACTGTAAACACCATGAGCACTGACCTAAACCAGAGCTCTCCTCCATGGACACAGCAGATTGAGGACGTGTTGTTGACCCAGGGTGTTTTACTAGCCCAGGGTCCCACTGTTGAATCTCCAGCACACCCTCATCCCGAATACTCAAACTGGTCCATTACCTGTATAAAGACAGAACCAGTCTATAGAATCCATCAAGCAGAACCAAGACCACCCAAACACCTGGTTTACACCGAACAGGAACACCTTGATCTGAATGCTGCGCTAGAGACTGTTTCAGCAAACATCACAAACACACATTCAGCCACTAACACACACCGTCCACACACCGCCCCCACTCCAGGACCAGAGCAGAACAGTGGGGAGGTGTGTGTAGTTGCAGACAGGACTGATGATCGGCAGGAGTCTGATCCCGAGCTGGCGGAGCTGCAGTCTGGGGTGGAGGAACAGCTCCTGCGGGTGGAGTCTAGACTGATGGTGGACGGCATCTTGACCAGCGCTCTCTCTGCTCTGCAGGAGATGGAACATTCTGAGCAAGGTGTCCTGCTGAGCTGTGAACTTACCTCAAAGTCGGATCTGATGGAGGATAATAGAGCTGCAAATGCAGAGCTGCGGTGCGGTGTGGATCCAGCCGGCCTGGCTGTGTCTGCTGTGCTGGAGCCACCAGCGGGGAGCTGTGCTTTGGGAGACTGCAGCCGCTCTCTGCCCTCCTCCGGGTACGAGTCCATCGCCGGCTCCGACTCCGACATCAGGAGTTTTGTGGGTGCAGCATCTGAAGTGTGTTCTGCTAATGCTCTCCTGAGCGAGAATCAGGCCCATATTGAGTCTTTCTGTGAAGGGAAGAGTGTGGACCCTGCTCCCTGTAGCGGCTGTGCAGAGATCAGATCAGATGAGGATTTATCCACGGTCCACAGCCATAATGCAGAGATCAGCCTCCACAGCCCTGCCTCATCAGAGGAGTCTCTCTTTCAGGAGAAGCACACGGCTGATGTTTGCATGTGTACAGAGAGTAGGGTGAATAAATCTCAGGATACAGTCAAAGAGCATGTATTGAGCAATAACTGTAGATACTCTCCAGGTGGTGCTGCATTATCAGCAGATCAGGAGAGCCTTCAGCAAAGCCAAACTCTCAGTGTAACTCTCAGCGACAGCCACAGCTTTACCTCTGATTCAGGTGTGGTGTCAGAACTCCGAGCACCAGCCGTACACAGCCATGAATCCATAGAGCCTGAAGCCCCTTTTTCAGGTGAGCAGGACTCCAGTTGCTCAGGTGAGCAGGACCGCAATGGCTCAGATGAGCAGGACCAATGTTACTCCCAGGCCGCAGCAGATCTGAATGTCCTTCCATCCGGGACTGAACCCCAGTGTTCTGCCGACCAATCTGGGTCTCCGCCGTGGGTCTCGGTGCGAGCGGTCCGCTGCAGCATCACCGATGACCAGAGCCCAAGTCCAGAGGAGCATCTGAACCCTGCAGATACAGGAGTGTGTGTTTCAGCTCTGGACACCCTGAAAACCTTCATCAGATCTGCTGCCGTTCATCAACATCCCCGTTTGCTGGATGCAGACCTGCAGCCGGACGGGGGCTTCTCCATCATCAGTGAGGAGGACGAGGGTGACGTGGTGTTCGTCAATGACCTGGGAGCTCTGCACAGTCCTAGTGTGCGCCGGGCTAAAGCGTACCCCTTCTGCCTGTCCCCCATATATGAGGAGGAGTGTGTGCGTGAGGAGGCCCCGGGCCCCCAGGAGCCCCAGGAGGAGCAGAGGAGCGTGGAGCAGCCGGCCGCCGCCATACTCTCCCTCCTGCAGTCCGTCAGCGAGAAACTGCAGTCCAGCATGGGCAGAGGATCAGGGGAGACCTGCAGGAGGGAGGACTGCACACGGAGCCCACAGGACGACATGCTGCTGAACCATCATATCCACCCGGAGGACACAGGAGCACCACTGATCCTCCAGGTCCTCCCCAAGCCGATCACTGACCCGTCTGATGATCACAGTACAGACAGAGAGCAGCAGGAGCTGGACGGGGATGTTGGAAAGAGTGCCAATACACCCTTCTATCAGTACATGAAATCCAGACTGATGCCGTCTGCTGATGACGACACCAAACCCATTGTTTGTCACAGTGGAGCCAACACAGGGGTCACGGTGAGCAGAGTCAGATGACTAGTCTGGTTTGAGATTGGCTTATAGACGTGTAGACGAGCTGATTGTTCTGTCTGTGTGTCCTCATAGGAG
This sequence comes from Danio aesculapii, assembly GCF_903798145.1. NCBI lineage: Eukaryota > Metazoa > Chordata > Actinopteri > Cypriniformes > Danionidae > Danio > Danio aesculapii. Next base: position 132,760 of record NC_079444.1, on the reverse strand, counting down.
AGGAACAGGGTGTTGGGAAAGATCAACCCCAGACCTACAGCAGTAAGTGCAGCTCTCGTACCCTCTTTAGGCTCTTACACTGTGCCCTAACTATAACTATTTGACTTGTTTTAAAGAAGAAACTCACTGAATTTCTGCACATTATTTCTGAAAACAAGACAACATTTCTTATTGGTCTGGAAATGCATTTAGATGGAAGAGCTTTTAGATGTTTGGACTAGAAACAGGATGACAGTAGAGTAAGAGAAGCCTAGTTTACAGTGCTGGAGTGATGTGGTGTCGTGTGTAGCTCAGACACACTCTCCTCTGTTCCTCTCTGTGTGTTTGTGCCTGTGAGCAGATTTGGACCTGTTTGCAGTTTGTGCACAGGGGTCTCTCGGTCCCCATAAGTGATGTTTTCTTTGTATCAGGCGCTGATCTATGATGGAGGTGGCGAGAGGAGGAGGATCTGCAGGGATGTGGAGGACACTAGGACGGAGCTGACGGCTCGCGGAGCTACACTACATGCTCTGAGAGGATGGTAATCACTGTACTGCCCTCATATGATGCATCTTACACACACACACACACACACACACACACGTCAGTCACTAACCCTCCAGTCTGAGCATTCCTTTATATGTGAATTCAAGACTGCAGTTGTGTAAGAAAT
>NC_079444.1:112108-127108 GCF_903798145.1 Danio aesculapii | reverse complement strand
TGTGCAGAGCTGGTGTAACAGTGCTGTGTGTGTTTCAGGTGAAGGCCAGCGGCTGGTGCTGAGTCCAGCTGAAGACCAGCGCAGCTCTCAGACCTGGGACATACACCTGCTCTGAGGACACACACCTGTCAGGACTGAGCAGTTATATATATATATATATATACACACACACACACACACACACACGAGTATTAAAGCGTACTGTGTAAATGGAGAAGCCGGGGGGGTTTATCTTGTGAATCACGTTTGCACTACAGAAGCTGAGGAGTGTGTTCACAGATGCTGGAGTCTGCTGTATTTCAGCCACACACACACACACACACACACACACACACGTCTGAACCATGATGATGGTGTGTTCAGAGATGTTCATTAGCAGAATGACAATAAATATGAATTGTAAACACGTTCGTACGTGTGTGTGTGTGTGTGTTTTCACAGCTCATTCATTTCTGGAGAATCAGGGAATTTCAAAGTGGTTTCACTCAATCAGGGACATATGTATTACACACACACACACACACGCACACACACACACACAAAAATGTCATGAAACATCATTTATTGTGCACTTTCCTCCTGTATTTGGTTTTTCATTTGTTTCTCTCTGGACGCTTCATCAGGTCGTGTCATCATGAGCTGAGCTGAGCCTGGTGTGTGTGTGTGTGTGTGTGTGTGTGTGTGTGTGTGGGCTGGTCTTCATAGATGTTTGTCTCTTCTCACTCATTTTCCAGCAGACACTTTGACTCTCTCTCTCTCTCTCTCTGTCACACACACACCTAAAGAGAAGCACTGCTGAACAGAACTCAAGCCTTCTCTCTCTCTCTCACACACACACACACACGATGAGCACTGCTGTACACTAATATAACACTCTTTACTGTACAGGAAGACAGCCGGTGTGTGTCGGGGTCTGAACGGGCTGAATCTGCAGGACATCAGCTGTAAATACTACAGAACACTCTGGAGACACTGAGCAGAGCAGCAGCAGGTTCCTCTGTTCATGAAGATGATGGAGATCCAGCAGTTACTGAGAGATGCTCAGAGTTATTAGAGTCCAGTATAAACCCTGCAGGTGGATATCAGGAGAGGAACCAAACCAAGGCTGAAAACATGGATATAAACCCTCACACACACACTACTGACAGCGTAACGGCGCTCAGCAGAATGTGGGACGCTTTATGTCTCCAGTGACCCGCAGCAGGCCTTCGCTCCAAAGAGCCAGCAGCAGATTGAGTTTGTCCTCCTGCTGGAGCTGCAGATCCTCCACCGGGACTCCATCACTGACCAGCAGCTGCTGAAGAGCCTCCAGATGACTGAGCGGGAAACGCAGACCACTGACCTGCAGGAGGAAGAGGACACGAGTTCATCAGAGAGCAGAAGAACAGCAGAGAGGAGGAGGATGCTGAGTAGTGTGTCTGAATCCAGTATAGTAAACCATGAGGAGTCTGTAGTGCGCCTCCAGTGGAAACTCCACTATCCCATAATGCACCGCGAGAGACTACATGACTGACAGTGAAGCGACACGTCATCAATGTTCAAGACTGATGGAGAACGTCTGACTGACACTTATATTCACACTTCATAGAGCACACGGTCACTACTGTTGTGTTGTAAACTGTGTAGTGTAGTACATGCACAAAGAGTTGGCTATTTGAGACGCAGCTCAATCTGCTGCCAGCTCCTGAGCTCATTCATCAGTAGTTAGTGTGCATGAGTTTGTGCCCCAGTAAGGGCACTGATGAGCTCGGTTTGCTGAGTGTGACATGAGCGTCCTCATTGTTCATCATCAACAGCAGAAGTGATCATCCTCATATTAGTTTGACTGTTTGTAGAAGTGCACTACAGCTGAATACTGTGATCATTCATAAAGCAGCAGCACTTCAGCCATTACACTCTTATAAACGTCTGCTAGACTGAACATAACCTGTCCAGCTCTGTTCACTCATGCTCAAAATCAACAGAGAAGAGATTAGAGAGGAGTAACGCTCTCATTTGTCGTCATGTTTGATGATTTTGGTCACATTATTCATATTTCACTCTTCTGAACTCCTGTTAAGGGCTCATATATAGTGTGTATTGATGCGCTCTGGTTTTCATGGTGCATTGTGGGAGTTTTCAGGTTCAAGTCAGTGCACTGGTGATTTTTTTCAATGGAGACTGCACTTCACGAGTTCACACTTGCAATAGTTTCAGAATAAAGCGTATTTGGCGTGCTGTCCGGGGAGAGGGCTCTGAGCTCGGGGAGACACCCAAACTCGAGTTATTCCTCTTATCAGGAAACAGAGAGGAATAGGGATTCGAGCGAAGTATCTAGCCCGGCCCCAGAACGCTCCCCCCGGGATTGTAATGCTTAAGAGGTGAGGTGACTGGGTGGTGGAGGGATGCTAAAGTCGTAAGATGCTGCAGGTAAGACAGCTTTGGTATATATAGGGGTTTGGTCAAGAACTGATTGGATAATAGAATAATTGTCAATGACGTATTTGATACTGAAACTTCTGCGCGTGCTCCTCCCCAAATTTGTTTATAAAACATCACTTCAAGTGACTGACACCCTGATCAGTGCACTGACTAGTGAACAAGGCTGCTGATTGAGACGCACCTTCAGGGAGGAGGAACAGCAGAGTTACAGGGGCAGTTCCCCCTAAACTGAACATGTGCTCAGGGTTTACTCTCCCTCCAGGACCTTCTTTATTCTGGTCAATACAAAAGCAGATGTTTTGAAGAATGTTGGAAACCTGAAACCATTGACAGCATTTGTTTATCCTACAAGTTTCCATCATTCTTTAAAACATCTCGTGTTCAACAGAAGAAAAAAACTCGAGGCTCTGGGAACACTTGACAGTGGGTGATGTTCATGAGTGTGTGAGAGGAGAGCACACCTGAGACTCTTCATCATCCTCATCTTCATCAGATGCCCCCATCATCATGTGTGTGTCCCTGCGGTTCCTCAGAGAATGCAGAACATACACCAGCAGCTCTGTGGCCTCGTCCTGCGCACACACACACACACACACCACTTGTAAGCCCTGAAGTGTCAGTGATGTCTGTGCGTGTGTGTGCTCAGTGATGATCTGACAGAAGTGATCAATACTCCAGCAGTGTGTAGAGTTCCTCCTCATGATGAAGAGGAGCAGTGACAGTGCAGCATATACATGAACTACAGCTGCAGCCTGAACCATGTATGAAAGTGTGTGTGTGTGTGTGTCTTACGGTGTGGTCTGGACTGGGCTCCACCGTCAGCAGCAGATGCTCTTTAAAGCGGAGGCTCACAGTGTCCTGCAGCGCTGGAGCTCCGCCCACTGCAGGAGGAGGAAGAGGAGAGATGATCATGCTGGGAAGAAACCCAGAGGTGTAGGACCAGCACTGTCAACATTACAGCTGCATGCTGTGGACTACACACCTCCAGCTGTTGCCGAGATTTCAAATGCAGAAATGGTGTAAGCGTCACTTTAATATCATTCAGTTCAGTTTAATCTAATCAATTAAACCCAATCAACATCACGATCTCTGTAATGCGCTCAAGTGTCCTCCTAGGCTTCAGGTGATGGCAGCAGGTAAACACTGTGGAGACGCTTCCCAGCTTCAGCCTGTAATGTGGTGAGTGATAAACACTGCAGTCCTCTGCAGTACACCCTCGTGTTGTCTGTAATAGTGTTGTCCCGCTACTGAACTTTTAAAAACTTCCATTTCCCGCTAACATTAAAGCGCCGCTGAGCGCGTTCAGAAACAGCGCTGATTCACCATAGTGTTCACCAGTGCTCATCAGTTTAGCGCTCTTCACCCAGTGCAAACACAGATACACGGACACTGGAGCGCGAAGCAGCCGTGAAGATCAGTCGAGTCATCAAGCAGATCACCCGGCTCGTCTGTGTTTGCGCTGGGTAAACAGCGGAGGGTGAACTGATGACCTTCTTGGCCAATCACAGTCATTTCTGTTGAGCACGTGAACACAATGGCAGATCAGCACTGTTTAAGAAAGCCACCAGCAGTGCCTTAATGCTAGCGGGAAATGGAGGGTTTTTCTCTGAATTCAGTATCGTGACCAGTCTAATATAGTGACAGAATCAGTTCATTAACTCCAGTTTGATAAAAGGCGTCTAAATCGTGTGTTCAGGAAAGAAAACGTTAGCTAACTAGTGCCATTTCCCTTAACTTAGCTGAAAATGAGCTCTGATATCCCTTTTTATTCTCACCATTCATTCAGAATGGACCTTCGGGTAACTGGGAAGGTGGTGAAATGATGAACGTGTGTCACTTTCTCTCCGCTGATCAGAGATCCAGTCAGCTACACAGCGTTCATATGTAACTCCCAACAATACCTCCGGCTTTCTTCCCACCGCAGCCTCGGTTTGGCTTTTAAAAGAGGCAGCGGCGTGAAATCAGTCTATAGAGACGCTCACTACAGGTGTTCACCACAGAGACGTGCTGTGTGTGTGTGTGTGTGTGTGTCTGACCGGGCTGCAGCAGCTGAGGGTCCTGCAGGAACGGAGGCAGCCGGTGGGAGATGAAGTCTCTCCTCATGGAGCTGGAGCGCAGAGACTGACCCTGCTGATCCACAACATCCGCCAGACGCCGCAGGAACACACTGAGCTGATGACTGACCACTGGAGAGGTACTGGGGGACTGAGACACACACACACACACACACACACAGCAGAGTTAGTGATACACAGAGACACATTGTAAAGGCCGCTCACACCAGACAGGATCACTATAATGTGTCGAGCTGTAGAAATGGTGGAGAGTGTAGAGAAGAGCAGAGGTGTGTGTGTGTGTGTGTGTGTGTGTACACTGGTATATTGATCTGCAAGTTCATAGTTATCCTGCGTAGTGTTCAGGCCTTCAGTGCAGCAGTGTTTCAGACACAGGTCAGGGGTCAGAGGTCACCATCAGCAGGCCGCGTGGCAGGCCGGAGCGCAGCTCACAGTCAGTCTTCATACGGTCAAACACATAGCCGGGCATCAGGTCCAGAAGCAGATCCCCCCACGACCTGCACACACCACACACACACACACACACACACACACGCTTATTCAGTTTGTCAAAGATGCTGCACACACACATTCTGTAGTCACTGTGTGTGTGTGTGTGTGTGTGTGTGTGTGTGTGTGTGAGTATATGATGTTGTCGACTGCACAATCACATGTTCTGGTAGGTGCTGAGGGTCAGGTGTGTGGAGTGTCCCGCTCCCGCTGGAGTGTCCGCCTGGTGGATGGTTCCTCTGGGGAAATACAGCAGATCTCCAGCCTGAGCGTGCACGCACACAAACACACACACACACGCACGTTACATGTGCTGCGACACACACAAACCCAGCGCCACTCTGACACACACACACACACACCTGCAGGATGAAGTCGTGTGTGGGGGCCCCGATGCGGCTCTCGGGCTCCAGGCTATACTCGCGCGCCAGCGGGACGGTGGGCTCATAGAGTCTCCAGTGCTTCTGTCCCTCCAGCTGCAGGATCAGCACCTGTGCACACACACACATATCAGTAAACACACACAAACACACGCACACACACACACACAGTTAACTAACCTCCACATCATCGTAGTGCGGTGGGAGCCCCTGGGCGCCGGCGGGGGTGATGTAGACATTAGAGCCCACCAGACACCCGAAGAAACACTCCAGGCGCTCCTGGATACGCCACAGCTCATCCTGCACACACACACATTAGCTACAGCCACTACAGTGTGTGTGTGCGTGCGTGTCTATCTGTGAGAGTGAATGTTTGTGTGAGAGTGAAAGACTGTGAGTGTGTGAGACCTTCTGTAAGTGTGTTAGCATGAGTGAGAGAGTGTGTGTGTGTGTGTCTGACCTGAAACCTCTGCGGCTGGTGGAACTGTACGGTGGCCTTCTTCTCCAGGAAGTCCCTCTCCAGCAGGCGGAAGTCGACAGCTCCAGCGCGGTTCAGCAGCCGCTTCTGTCCGCGCACGCAGCGGCAGGTGTTGATGTCGGTGCCATACTGCAGGCCGCGGGAACAGAGCTGCCGGAGCCCCGACAGCGGGAACAGAGAGCCGTAATAACCGGCCAGAGCCGCATCCGAGCGGTGCAGCACCAGCGGTTGTCGCTCCCAGAACTGCTGGAAGAACTCCTGCAGGTCCAGCGGGCAGATCAGGCTCTGGAAGAACTCCTGCGGGGACGCGGAGCTGGAGAGAGCGCTGACCCGCTGTAGACGCTCCTCCTCCTGCTGATGGAGTAGAGCTGGTTTATTTGCACACCCTCAGACCGTCTCCTTTACATAATTTCAGAAGTGTTCTCCGCCAGTTGTGAATAGTGAAATCATGATCAGCCGATGACCATCAGAACACAACACTGTTCAGTCCATTATAGCAGCGTTTCTCAACCACACTCCTGGAGGAGCACCAGCTCTGCACATCTGCCATGTCTCCTTAACCAAACACACCGATTCAGATCATCAGCAGAGACTGAGAGACCCGTAATGGCTGTGACAGACTAAAGAGACATCCAAAACGAGCAGTGCTGGTGCTCCTCCAGGAACGTGGTTGAGAAGCACTGCATTAACTAGTCCTGATGCTGTTTTCAGTCATTCTTGCATGTGGTTTCAGAGTGACTATTCAGAGTAGCGGTGAATAATATATAGAGCGCAGCACTAGCGGTCACTGCTCAAAAATTAGGAGGAGGAAGCAAACAGCAGCGCCATTGTCCAAAATATTGAGGATATGTTCATAAAGACTGCCAAACAGAGTAAGGCTAACGCTACTTCCTACAGATGAGAATCTGTCACTACCATGAGGCGCTAGACTAACTGGCCAAATTAGCCAGGATGTTCTGTATATTGGCATTATTGATTCGTCCCGTGACCTCCTAATCCCTATTCTGGCCATTAAATTATTTGAAGTAAAAGTCTGAAGAAGGCTTCACTACCAAGCGGAGTCGCACATTCGTTCATTTAACTGCCTCTAGATTGTTTACCACGCTAATTTGAGTATTCATTTAGAATTAGCATGCAAGTATGACTTCAAAACAACAACACAGCACACATTGACTGTAAACATGGCTGTATTTTGATGATCATTGGCTGCTAATATGATTTCTCAACTTAGAATTTGCAAAGAATACTTTTCTGAAATTATAATATTAAGCAGAATGTCTGAATATCCGAGTATAAAACCAACTTTACCTCTATAACAAAATACTGCAAAATACCCCCCCCCCCCCCTTCAGTAGGCTGCCCACTGGCCTAATATAAACCAACTTTACCTCAATCTTCTGCGGGGACCCGGAGCGCAGAGCCGCGGGTGAGGAGGCAGAGCTGACCCGTTGCAGACGCTCCTCCTGCCCGCTGCGCCGCGCCGCTCTCCGGCTGATCTTCGGCATGTGTGGAGCTCCAGATCAGCTTGTATCACAGTCTGAACACTGCCGAGAGAAGGCATTCCCGGACAAATCAAACATCTGCGCTTTACAGACACGACACCGACAGTAAAGCTGCTTATTTTATTCGCACATTCAGACCCTCATTACCACAGTAAAGCAGCATTAATAAAACCCGCAGCAGGCGATGAAGACCTGCAGACACTTCCAGCACTGCTGTTGGCCAGGCTGAGCTCGGACTGTCACTGGAGTTCACTGTTTTGGATGTGCAAAAACACGTCGACAGTTCTGCTGAGGTGCAGGTCTGAATGTGTGGATATCAGACCAGATCTACTCTTCATTTAAAGCCTCGTCAGAGCAGCAGTGGAGGAGAACAGGAGGAAAACTCAACACACGCCCAGGAGTTACTTTAAAAAACAATTTTATTTAATTTACAATCGCTGAAACTACACACAGCCCCGGTACAAGAGCTGAGGTGCTGATGGAGGAGCTCTGATGAAGCCTCGTGTACTTCAGCTCAGCGTGCACATGTGTCCATCCCTCAGAGAAGCGGACAGGGTTAATGTGCACACACTGCCCTGTAGAGCTCCCCATCAGCCTCCAGACAGAGCGCAGACACACACGATCAACATTACTGAACACAGATGATACGGTATAAATCACACTCACACTGCTGTTACTCACCGGCTGCAGCACAAACACACGTGCGCACACTGGTGTCGCCCTCAAACCCCACCGGGTGGAAACCGTGTACTAACACCGTTTCCGATCGAGCAACACAACAGTTCCCAGTGTACTTCAGGAGTATCATTTCTTCATACACACAAGAAGAAATAAATATGCTGTACAGCATTACTGCCGCCCTGCTAGATCTGCCACAGCTCTTAATCTACAGAGGACTCAGATAACATGTTCATCAGTGACTCAGATCAGCAGGACAGATGAGGATGATGAGGGTTAGTGTCTGAAGAAGAAGAGTGAGGAACCAGAACGGTCTACAGCGAGCGCTTCTGTCTGTGTGTGTGTGTGTGTGTGTGTGTGTGAGAGATGCTGCTTTAGTGTGTGTGAGAGTGAGAGAGGGTTAGTGTTTGTAGATTATGATGAAGAGATGAACCAGAACAGCACACTTCAGTCTTCAGCGGACGCTTCTGTGTGTGTGTGTGTGTGAGATGCTGTTTTACAGTGTGTGTGTGTGTGTGTGTGATGCTTTAGTGAGTGTGTGTGTGTGCAGGAGCATCTCCCTCTGGAAACTCCAGCTTCTCGCACTCGGTGAGTCTGAGCGGCAGATGTGCAGCGATCTCATTGGGGTCGGTGTAAACCGCAGGAGGAATGTGCTGAAACAGACAGAGAGAGAGGTGTTCACACACACACACACACACACACGCAGACACACACACACACACTGACACACGCACACACCTGCAGATCTGCCATGTTGCTCTCGCGTGTGCTGAACTCTCGCAGCATGTGCTTCATCCCAGCCTGTGTCAGACAGAGCAGCGGCTTCAGTTCAGTGTGTGCGGAGTTTACATATCACGCATCAGAGTGTGTGTGTGTGTGTGTGTGTGTGTGAACCTGCCTCATGGTACAGCCGTGTGTCGTTGATGCGTATCAGCACTCCGTCCACTCGCAGGAAGAACCGTAGCAGGAGGAAGAAGCTGCTGGGCATCACCCTCTGAAAACAGCAGATGTCAGAACACACACACACACACACACACACACACACACACACACACACACACACACACACTCACGATCTTCACGCTGATCATGGATACGCCGTGATCATGCAGCTCGTCCTCAAACAGCAGCACATCCTCGAAGAACTTGATCTGCTCTCTGGCCTTCAGCTTCTCCATGTCGATGCGCTCGGCGGTGGGAGAAACCTGGACAGCAGATCTCAGAGTCACACTCAGTCACACACACACACACACACACACTGCTACCAATTCATACTGAAACTAGGGATGCAATACCATAAACAGTTCTGTCTGGTTCTCGAATCTGATTGGCTGATATCTGTGTGATATTCTGCAGTAACAGCACTCGTGCAGCCTCTTCACCCTTGTGTATCACTCCGCCCGCACACAGTGACAGCAGATCAGTAAACTCACTACAGTCTGACTCGTACTGCAGCTGCTGGACATCATCATGCACTGCTGAAGCTTTATTAGGTGAGCATGTGTAGTGGTTTAGATTGCAGCTCTGCAGTTTATTCATAAGGACAGTGCCTATTTTAAATATTCCTCATTTCTGAGAGACAGCGCAGCGGCAGCCATCAGCCTGTCATACTGAGCAGAGCAGAGGGTGGACGTTGTCTATCCACAAGATGACGACAGAGACTGCACAATAAGCCCTTAGAGGAGAATCTCAGTGTGTTTTCAAACTACAGCTGATCAAATTATTATTACAGGTGAGTGATGATCTGAGTCGATCGGTCTCTTCTGTATGCTGCAGTGCTGTATTTACACCACAGTAACTGCAGTGTATTGAGTGTGAGATGGGACTCAGATATCAGGAATGTGTGTATTCTGTGTTGGCCACTCTTTCTATAACCCTGAGCTACTGTTCAGTTGGCCATCTGCTTGTTTCTAATGCGTCTCCTGTTTTCTCTACCGCAGACGAGTTCAGTAAACCGAAAGACAGAAGAAATGCCCGCATGTGTTCAGCATTTTTCCTTATCACTAACACAACAGTGATCTGCTAGTGTTTGCTTCTGCTTTTTCAGGGTTAATTATTGTGATCTCCTGAATGCAGCAAAGAAACACTGGGAAATCTCTGTAGACTGATGGCATTTCATGCTGTTCAGCCTTATAATCTTAACATGTGAGCAAAATCAGCTGTTCTGTCGTCACGCTAGAGAATCATTCAAACACTAGCTCTACAGTGACGTTGGTGAAGTAGTAACGGCTTCTGCTGTTCTGACGTCAGCTGCAGATGTGAACGGCGGAAGAAAGTAGTTCCTCATTCAAAACAATTTTAGACTCTCTCTGTGTTTAATTTTCTTCTTTATACACGCAATTATGCGGTCGAACTGTTGTATAAACATCACGAGTAGCAGTGCAATATGGCTGTATATCAGCACTACTGGGACACTGAGGCACTGATAATCTGACATAGAGAAACCCAAAGAATCTCTTTTGTACTACAAAATCCACTAAACACTGAAGACTATTGCTTTTTTTAAAGATAAACAAAGATAAACAGGGGCGGACTGGCCATAGGGAGCGGTCAATGTGGCCTGCCAATGTGACTCTGGACTCTGTCAGTGTGAGAGCGCACCTTCATCTGTGTGTGTTCTCCGATTAGCGTTCCCCTGTAGTCGGTGGTGTAGGTCCAGTCGTAGCGCTTTACCGCCTCTGTAGAGTGCTCAGACTGAGCCCTGTGGAGAAACACACACACTCCTGAACACGGATCTGGAGAAACACACACTTCTAAACACAGAGGGAATATAACAGGGAACCCTGCTTTAGGTATTGTCCAGTAGGCTAGATATTAATTAACAGTCACTCTAACATCTTCACTGGAGCCTCTACTGTACAGTTGGTCTTGCACATCCGCCATGTTTGTAGTTTGTTTACACTTTTTACCTGAGTTTGTAGTTCTAATTGAATTCATGTCCAACACTCAATGCTTTATGGGTAATATTAGTGGTTAGGGTACGGACGCTTCTACACTTCACATTTCTACCAGAGATAGTCGAGCATCCGGGAAGCCTTTAGCGTACTCTTTTCAGCACACTACAGTTTGGGACACACCAGTGCGGTTTTTCAACACTATTTAGCATGGGTAGTGTACGCATTGGGACGCAGCCCAGATCTCCATCTGTCCACACACTGCTTTACCTGCTGTCCTGCCACTCCTGAGCGCAGGCCACCTTCACCGACTCCTGCAGGTTGTTGACGCGTCTCAGAGCGTCGATGGCATTGAACTCGATGCCGAAGCCGTCGTTGTGCCGGATCCGCAGCACATTATCACCAAACAGCATCTCTGGGAGAGCCGGCATCTGCATCACCTCCGCCAGCCTGCACACACACACACACACACTCATTTATAAACACTCTTTCACACACACTGCTTCATTAAACACTGACCAGTCTATAATCTGGTCAGTGGTTCACTCTGAACTGTTCGAGATTATTCCTGTTTGGAAATGTTTCAGTAACTCAGTGTTCCTCCACCAGGGGGCTAACACTATGAAATCCACATAAATGATGTGAGTTTATTCAGATTGCCCTCTAGTGGCGAACCACTTAACAGCAGATCCCAGATCAGTTTTAGGATTTTGTCGATGTTTAAGAAGACATGTGAGAAGTTGAAAGGAATAATATTAGTTAATAGTCAGCTGTTGGCCTGTTTAGCAGAGCTCACCATGGAGCAAACAATATTAAATTATACTATTAGAGAAGATGCATTACAGTAGGGCTGGGCAATTTGACAATCATCTGACATCCTGTAGGATATAGCCCCTTTCCTGTTCATTCAAGCAATTAATAATTATTTTACAGTGTTTACTCTAATCTTCTCCTTCATATGTGATCATTTCTCCCACTTTATTTAGAAGTTAACGGCAAATGTTTGATCAAGAATGTAGAAATATAAATAAATATTAGTCAAATATGAAACACTTTAAACTACAGATTACAGGTCCGCCATATAGTACTGCTCAATAAATGTAAAGGCGCTGATGAGTGTGCAGCGTTCTCCTCCTGCTGTTATTCATATATCTGCTTTACTGTAATACTCTGCTCATCTCAATGATCAAACAGTATTACCAATAATGATGTGCGACATCATCAAATAAATAAGAGTATAATAAGCAATAGACTTTTTTTTCCCACATGATTGATATATATGGAGATATTGCACAGCCCTAAATTAAAGAACGCCGACACTTACGCAGACACTTAAAGGGTTCGTTCACGCACAAATGTAATGTCTCTCCCTCACGTCATTCCTGAGAGTCCCGAGCTCTTCATTCCTCTTCAGAACACAAATGAAGATCTGTTTTCCACAGACTAAATAAGATATCATGAAGCCTCCTGAAAGCAGAGCGCATGCTTAATGAAATAAAGACTGAAGAGCTTCATCTGCTCGGTCTCAGTAGCGAGTGTGTGTTGATGTGTTTCTGTGCGTGCTGTATTTATGGGTCTGTGTGTGCTTTGCTTCTGGCATCAGCGCTGTACATCACTGCAAAGTGAGAGTGCACAATATACTGACACTGAGGAGGAAACTGCTCAATAAATCGTCATTCATGCTCGATGTGCACACAACAGTACTCTTCTAGCTTCATAATCTTCCAGCTGAACAAACAAAGGCATGTGGTCTGTTTGGAGATGTAGTTCTGGTTTATTCTGGACTAGAATGTTTATTATTGTTTATTAAATTACCCAGAACACATTGTGTTTATTAACGTCTGCCCCAAACCTACACTCACAGTCATATAAAGATCATCGTGGAACAGCGTCACAGAACTGATGTGCTCATGCCCAGCTGCATCTCTTCTAGACTTACACCAGAGCGTAAACACACACACACACACACACACACACACACACACACACACACACACACAATTATCTGTGCTCTTCATTACCTCTCGATGTCTTTAGACTTCATGATGTGTGTTTTGGTGGCGCTGATGATCCACGGCCCGAAGCTGAAGTCCTGCTTACTGCTCTGAAACCCCTGAGAGATTACTGACGACATCCTGATGATGATGAGCCCTGGAGAGAGAGACACACACACACACACACACACACACACACACACACACACACACACACACACACACACACACACACACACACACACACACACACACACACGTTATGTTGTGATCAGTTGCTGAAGCTTTCATCACTGTATACTGTATTATTATTATATTGCTATAGAACTCTTCCTGTATTGCTTTATTGTATGAATATTCAGAATAAACCAGAGATTTAAGCAGATTAAAGCGCACTGATGGTGGAGTCCAGCGGGACACACTTCTCATTATTACAGCCTCATTAGTTAGTGTTAATCAGACTTTGGGATTAACATCAACATTGGGAAACAGGCAGATGTGTAACAGCTACTCTGGAAATATGAGTTACAATAACAACAGCACTGAATGACTGAATTAACTCCCTTTAATAAATGGACCGAGACTAAGAGCATTAATTGAGAAATGAACTCGCGCTCACCTCGGCTCCGCGTCCATGTATGTGTATAGCACAGCGTTCAAATCCTTCCGGTGTGCGGCGGCGGCGGTGCTGAAGGTTCCGCTGTGTGTCGTTTTATTCAATCAATGGCTGTTTCTCAATATGCGTTTTTCAGTGGTCTCGCGTCCTCGTGTTCTCGTGTAACGTCATCACCAACTGCCAAATTTCAGTTCCAATACTCAAGACCGCAAGAATCGCAAGTAAGCCATTAACAACTGGCTGGTAGGTCAGGTGTCCTACCAGTGACTGGTTGGTGGCAGTTAGCAACTGGCTGGTGGGTTACCAACGCTAATCATGCAGTCAGCAGACAGGGAGACACAGACACAGACACACACACACACAGGTACAAAGACACGCAAATATACACACGCACGCACACACACACGCGCACGCACACACATACAGGCACACACACACACCCACCACCATCACCAGCAGCAGCAGCAGGATGGCCCGGTCGCTGCATTGGCCTGAAGTGATCTTCTGTAGTGTTCTTCTGTTCTTCATGCGGTGCTGTTTCCTGTGTTCTGACTGCTGATGAGCCTCTTCTGATGTTCAAGAGGAGCTTCTGATCTTCACTATATGATGTCAGTGTAATATTGAATATAGTTTGTTTATGCCATTGTTTTATTAATTTCACCTTATGTACAGTGTCTTTGTATGTTCCAGCACAATGACTGGCTGGAGTAAAAGCCCTCCAGATTTAATTAATATATAGGGTTAGGGTTAGGCAATCTGCTTTGTGTTTGAGTAATCAGAAAGTTATTGCCTATGTGTATTTATTGTCACATCATACACCCACAAGAATGAGATGTGTGTGTGTCATAATTCGTTACTGACGTGACCATAACATCTCCTTAACTCTTTGCAATGTCTGTAATTATTATGATATAAATGATAATAAATAAATTATATTCTGTATTGAAATAACCCCAATTGATACCCAACCCTACATCTGAGCAGTTTCTGTAAGCAGTGGAGACCCCAGAGCAACATCAGGAGTGACCTTTTGTATCTGTGCTGTGGTGCATTATGGGAAGTGGAATAGACCAAATGAAGGGTTTTATTTATTTATTTTTACTAAATAGCCTTAATAAGTTTACATGGGGCAATGCAGTGGCGCAGTAGGTAGTGCTGTTGCCTCACAGCAAGAAGGTCGCTGGTTCGAGCCTCGGCTGGGTCAGTTGCCGTTTCTGTGTGGAGTTTGCATGTTCTCCCTGCGTTCGCGTGGGTTTCCTCCGGGTGCTCCGGTTTCCCCCACAGTTCAAACACATGCAGTACAGGTGATTTGGGTAAGCTAAATTGTCCGTAGTGTGTGAGTGTGTGTATGTTTCCCAGAGATGGGTTGCAGCTGGAAGGGCATCCGCTGTGTTAAACATGTGCTGAATAAGTTGGCGGTTCATTCCTCTGTGGCGACCCCGGATTGATAAAGGGACTAAGCCGAAAAGAAAA
>NC_079444.1:5000-112008 GCF_903798145.1 Danio aesculapii | reverse complement strand
ACTGCCTGGACCTCCAACAACTGCCTGGACTTCAAAAAAACAAAACTACTGTCTAGTCCTCAAAAACTACTGCCTAGACCTCCAAAACAACTGCCTGGACCTCCAACAACTGCCTGGACTTCAAAAAAACAAAACTACTGTCTAGTCCTCAAAAACTACTGCCTAGACCTCCAAAACAACTGCCTGGACCTCCAACAACTGCCTGGACTTCAAAAAAACAAAACTACTGTCTAGTCCTCAAAACTACTGCCTAGACCTCCAAAACAACTGCCTGGACCTCCAACAACTGCCTGGACTTCAAAAAAACAAACTACTGTCTAGTCCTCAAACTACTGCCTAGACCTCCAAAACAACTGCCTGGACCTCCAACAACTGCCTGGACTTCAAAAAAACAAACTACCGTGTAGCCTGGACTTCAAAAACAAACTGTCTAGTCCTCAAAACTACTGCCCTAGACCTCCAAAACAACTGCCTGGACTTCAAAAAACAAAACTGTCTAGTCCTCAAAAACTACTGCCTAGACCTCCAAAACAACTGCCTGGACCTCCAACAACTGCCTGGACTTCAAAAAACAAAACTACTGTCTAGTCCTCAAAACTACTGCCTAGACCTCCAAAACAACTGCCTGGACTTCAAAAAACAAAACTACTGTCTAGTCCTCAAAACAGCTGCAGTAGAGTGTAGGTGCGCAATGTGCTGTTGTGTGGTGGTGCTTATCACCAGTAGAAGACTGGGCTTCATTTAAGGCCTGTTCGCCCCAGGCCACCGTCCCTGCGTGCTGTCCAAGTGGACCCAGGGGGCTGAATACTCACCACTCCCCCAAGTGACCTTTTGTTATCACCGCAAGGTTACCCAGGTCACCCGAGAAGAGTCTGTAGATCACTCCTGATGCCCCCAGCCTGCGAGGATCAGGTCGAGGTTCAAACTGGCGGTTATATTCGCTAAAATATAACAAGCTTCTACCCGTTCTCTCCTCTAGGGGCAATGCAAGAACCAAACCGACATCATCCTCACAGAGGACAACCGTTGGGAGCATTGACCCTGAGGAGAAAGGCAGAAAAGCTGCTGACTGAGTGTTTGAGCGCAGTATTCTCCAGGATGGTAACCTGGCAGGGGAGACACCATGATCGAGGTCTGGCAGGGGAGACACCATGATCGAGAAGGTGCGGCTTGGTTAAGGCCCTTGTTTGAGGATTTTAATTGCTTCCGATGTTTTTTAATGTTCATTACGTTGCCTTAACTTTATTGTCTGTTTATTTATTGACTTGTTTATTAACTTAAGGGATAATTGGTGCATTTCTGTTTGACAGTTTTATGCCTTAAAGGATTTTAGCGTTTTGTATGATATAAGATATTTCACTACTCCTGATATCTTCACTCTTTTTCAGGAGTTCGGTTTTCCTGTTCTTCGTATAGCTTGTTGTTTGTTTCTGGTAATATTGTCCATGGATTACAGTCTAATCGACGAGCGGCTGGTGAATGAGTTACCCATTTATTGTTTATCAAACGAATCAAAGTGTTAGGCCTGTCTTGGCCACCCGCCTTCCTTAAACCTGTCTGGGTTTAGGTTAGTCTCTCCCCCTCACACCCCCCCCCCCCCCCCTGCAGAAACAGAAGGGGAAGCCAAGGGGAGCCAGCCCAAAGTAACAAAATGATACGAATGGACGAATAGGTG
Organism: Danio aesculapii; assembly: GCF_903798145.1. Lineage (NCBI taxonomy): Eukaryota > Metazoa > Chordata > Actinopteri > Cypriniformes > Danionidae > Danio > Danio aesculapii. Next base: position 110,333 of record NC_079444.1, on the reverse strand, counting down.
CTTTGAGATGGATCCTGTGCATAGATTTGTGTATGTCAAGTCCGATGGCTCTGGCGAGGTTTAGAAAAAAAAAAAAAAAAAAAAAAAAAAAAAATTACAACAACTCCCCCCATCCTAGCACTTTGTCTTGGCCGGTTTGAAGTAGGTAGACGGAGGCCGCATGCACGGGCCCACGCTTGTCTGACTATATACACATTATGAGAGCATTGATCTTCCTCCTGTGTGGGAGGTTGGCCTTGTCTGGGATTCGGGCTTAAGATTTGAGGAAGTGTTTGTGTTATAATTGTTGTACGATGTGCCAACGCCTTTGGCATGGTTTGGGTGGGCGGACGCTGTCGGGATCGATTGGGTGAGGGTTGGGGTTTGTTTCTCTTTTTCTTACTCCCTCAAGACCAGTTGTGAGAGGGAAATGTTTAAGACACTTCATCAGTAGTGTACCTCAGATTCATCTGGTGTTTCGACTCTTTAAACACTAGACATCCTCGTCTGAGGTGATCAGCTCTGGTTGATCAGTCCCAGGCCAGCATCTTCTTGCCAATTGTGTTATAGGGATTTGACAAGATTCTCAATCTGTTTATTTTGGGTTCTGGTGGTTTTTTTGTGTCAAAGTTAGGCGTTTTAGGGGATTTGAGTTTCCCCACACGTATAGGGTTAGGGTTATGCCCTTTGATCACGAACTGTTGGGTTTAGGATTTGGTGTGGGTTGTCCTGCCCGAAATTACTTGGCACAACGGACTATGCCCTTTGGTTACTGACGGTTGGGTTTAGGGTTTGAGTGCAGGGTGAAGGTTTAGTTGAAGTTATTTTTTCTGAGAGGTCCATGGTTTTAGAAGTTTCCAGAAGATCAAATTGTTAAAACAAGGTTGTCCGACATGTGTAGGTGGTGTTGGTGCGCAACGTGCTCGTTATGTGGAGGTGCTAAATCACCAGTAGAAAATTGGGCTTCAATTAAGGCCTGTTCGCCCCAGGCCACCGTCCCTGCGTGCTGTCCAAGTCGACCCAGGGGGGCTGAATACTCCCCACTCCCCCAAGTGACCTATTGTTAACACCACAAGGTCACCCAGGTCACCCAAGAAGAGTCTGTAGATTCAGTTCTAACACCCACAACGTGCGAGGATCAGGTCGAGGTTCAAACTGGCGGTTATATTCTGTAAAATATAACAAGCTTCTACCCTTTCTCTCCTCTAGGGGCAATGTGAGATCCAAACTGACATCATCCTCACCAAGGACAACTGTTGGGAGCCTTGACCCGAGGAGAAAAGCTGCCGACTGGGTGTTTGATCACAGTATTCTCCAGGATGGTAACCTGGCAGGGGAGACACCATGATAGAGGTGTGGTTTGTTTCTCTTTTACTTACTCCCTCAAGACCAGTTGTGAGAGGGAAATGTTTAAGACACTTCATCAGTAGTGTACCTCAGATTCATCGGGTGTTTTGGCTCTAAAACACTAGACCCATTCGTCTGAGGCGATCAGCTCTGGATGATCAATCGCAGGCCAGTGTCTTATTGCCAATTTGTAATGGGGATTTGATCAGATCCTCAATCGGTTTATTTTAGGTTCTGGTGTTTAGTCAAAGTTAAGTTTAGGGGGGGGGGGGGGGTGTGTTTTTCCTAAAGTTTAGGGTGACGATTGGGTTGGGGTTATGCCCTTTGATCACGAACGGTTGGGTTTAGGGTCTGGTGAGGGTTGTCCTGCCCGGAATTACTTAGTAAACAAAGGGTACAGTCCGTTATGCCGACAGTTGGGTTTAGGGTTTGAGTGCAGGGTGAAGGTTTAGTTGAAGTTATTTTTCCTGAGAGGTCCAAGGTTTTAGAAGTTTCCAGATCAAATAGTTAAAACGAGGTTGTCTGACTGGTGTAGGTGGTGTTGGTGCGCAATGTGCTCATTGTGTGGAGGTGCTAATCACCAGTAGAAGACTGGGCTTCATTTAAGGCCTGTTCGCCCAAGGCCACCGTCCCTGTGTGCTGTCCAAGTGGACCCAGGGGGGCTGAATACTCACCACTCCCCCAAGTGACCTTTTGTTAACACCGCAAGGTTGCCCAGGTCACCCGAGACGAGTCTGTAGAGATCCTCTTTTGAGGCTAACTCTGGCCAATTCGGACTCTACAGGACCCCAGATTTGTCCAGGAATCAAGAGCCCTTGTCCAAATCCCCTGAAGGCAACAGATAGGTTCAGGAACAAGTCATTGCCTTCTCTCCTCTTGCTGATTTTCTCCAGCCAACATCCAAGAAGTTTACCCTTCAGCTAAACCAACCTGCAGCTCCTCTCCTCAGCTGGACCAGTAATAGACTCAGTCTGCAGGATCTCTTGGGTCAGTTTAAGTGCTAGAGGACACTCAAAACAAAAGTATAAATACTTATTTTTGGGTTAGAGAGTGACAGAAGCTGAAAAAGCTCACCACAGGGACAAATAGCCTTGTTTGCAGTGCAGCATTATACAAATGAAGGCATTCAGAGGTCTGCATGCTGGGCCTGGACCTTTCCCAATGCTACATCATAAAGAGGGAGGAAGGTTCTAAAAATGAGAATTCTGATTTAATCAGATGGTGTTAAGGGTCCTGGTGTTGTCCACAGCAATCTGGGGGAGGGGAAGACTATCAGCACAGAAAAGCCAAGGACACTCCCATAAAACAGTTATTAAAAACAGTTTTAGGTTCTCTTTGAAGCATACATTCATTTAGAAGTGTTTGTCCTCATAGGTATGTGAAGTGGTCCTGAAACAATCTGCAGTATCATTATCAAAGCATCTTCACTGCCTCCTGCAATCCTCACCCAGGTTTAATCAGCCAAACATTAATACCTGCCCATCGGTTTTATATACTTATTGGTAGAGGAAGTCTTCATGCACCTTTAGGCTGCAACCATAAGAGAACCACTTTTAACCACTGAGCGTAGTCAAACAAAACCCTAAGAGACATACCTACCAGATGTGCAGGAACATTGTCAAAACCCTAAGAGAAATACTTACCAGATGTGCAGGAACATTGTCAAACAAATCCCTAAGAAAAATACTTACCAGATGTGCAGGAACATGGTCAAACAAATCCCTAAGAGAAATACTTACCAGATGTGTAGGAACAGTCAAACATATCTCACCTTAGCATTTTCAGACCTGGGATTGACTAAACCAACTACAACTTACCATACATACCAACATGGAGTCAGCTCTACCTGGAAGTCATGTGCTGTTTCATGTGGAAGAGCATTGATCATAGCCTTCATTTACACAGTTTCTCTACAAACCCATAGTTCAGAAAGCCACTGTAGTCACTTGATCCCCAAAAATAAAAAAAAATCCACAGCCCATTAGTCCACACACATACTTACAGGAGTTCAGCCTTGGAATGGCAAGTCATTAAATTTGCTGAGGGGGAAGAGGGAGAATTTTATTTTTTTTTAAAGTCATCCACAATTTATTCAGTACAGATTCGACTAACCTTATTTTTGGCATGTTGGGAGAAGTCCTGAAAATTATGATCGGGATCTCTGGCAACGGTCTCAATCAGGCTCCTGAATTCCCATTTTCAGGACCTCCATCTGCTGCAACCTGATGTTCACCACTGCATGCAGGACAACAAAAGCTCCAATGCTCAACAGCATTCAAGACTGCAGGGATTTTACCCAGATGTACAAGACTATGAACTCAATGTTCACTCTCATTCCATCTGAGGGGCAAAGCAGTTATGGGTGGGAATCTGGAAAGCTGGCAGGAGAACCTCCAATTCAACTACACATGGTCCACGGTACCCCAGCACTGGAGTGAACACCTAGGCCTGTGCAGAGGAAGAAACAGTTGAGCAGATTAAAGCATCAAGATCATTGTGCAAACTTACCTCAGATGAGCAAGCATCAGCCCAGTTTAAAAAAAAAAAAAAAAAAAAAAAACCAAGCTAGTCTCCAATTCAAGATCTGAGCTAACAATCCGGGACCTCCAGGAAAAGCTTCTCTGCCTCCTGCTTCTACTGCAGCTCCACTCCCAGCAAAGCTTCACCCCCTCCAACTCCTCAAGCAACATGTCCGGGAGTTCAGCTCCAGCTCTGCTGGGGTGCAGATGGTCAGCACAGACAAGCTTAGGAGGCTCACAGAAAACATGGCAGTAATTAAAAGCATTTTCCATTTTACAGCATAACCATTCATTCAGAGTAAAGACTTACGGTTCAGCAGGGGTCCACCTGATGTTCACCACTGCATGCAGGACAACGAAAGGTCCAACAGCATTCAAGATTGCTGGGACCTAAAGAGAGACTTCATTAACACGAGCACCAGGAAAACTGAGTACACATTAGGTTCAGTGGATTAACCCAGATGTACCGGACTAGTGTTCTCATTCCATTTCAGAGCAGCAAAAGCAGTTCTGGGTGGGGATCTGGAAAGCTGACAGTAGGAGAACCTCAAATTCAACTGCAGACTCAGTCCTCAGTATCCCAGCACTGGAGTTAACACCTGGGCAGGCAATGTACTGGGCGTGTGCAGAGGAAGGCACGGTTGAGCTGATTTGAGTGTTGAAATTCCACAAAAAACCTTAGGGCTTGCAGATCCAGGACCTCCAGGCAAAGCTTCTCCACCCCCTCCTGCTCCAACTGCAGCTTGAGTCTTCACCTGCACTCAAAAAAATATATATAATTCACTAATACTGGTCTACATTTTTATTTTTATTTTTTTAACGTTACTGCTGTCTGTAGTGCAGTGTGCACGTGCTATTGTGAATTAACTTAGGTCAAATTTTATGAAGTATCCTGGAGATGTTCGAGAGGGGTTCAGATCCAGATCTGTTGGTGAGAAAACTATTAGCATGTAGCTTAGGACAGGAACAGAAAACATTGTAAAGCAGTTTGTTCTTCATAGCAACACACCTTACCTTGAGTGGATTTAATACAGATGTGTGGAACTATGGTCACCAATGTTCAGCCCTGTTGCATCTTACAGGGGATCTGGAAGGAGACCCTCACCTTCACACATGAGTCCACATACCCCAGTGTTGCAGTGAGCACCTGGGCCTGTAAGATGCAAACTTCACCAGCTCCTCACAGTCCTGTCAGGCAACATGTCCAGGAATTCAGCTCAGCTGGGGTGCAGATGGTCGGCACAGACAAGCCTAGGAGGCTCACAGAAATCATGCCAGTAATTAAAAGTTTCCATACACTGCATAACCATTCATTTAGAGGAAAGATCATACTGAACCATTAGTGTCCTTGTCAATAATTGGAGGATGGTCCTAGAGTTTGGTTTAGACCAGGCTCATGATGCCACCCTTCAAGATTTCCATCTGCTGAAGCCTCAACACTGCATAGGAGGATGGCAACAGCTCTGAAGATTGCAGGGACCTACAGAGACAGACAAAAATTAAAGCATCAGGAAAACTGAGTAAACACCTTACCATTAGTGGATTTGACAGTTTCATGACAATTAAAAAAAAAAAAAGTGCTCCATGTGTGAAATGCGCAGAAGAATGTACTTAGTCAGGTAGTGCAAAGAGTCCTGATGATGTTCTGATGGGAGTTCAGGTCCAGCTCAAAATCCTGAGAAGAGAAACAATTACTAGATGTGCAGGAACATCTGGTCAAACAAAAGCCTGAGGAGAGAACACAATTAGGAATTGTGCAGGAGCAGTCAAACAAAACCCTGAGAGAAGCAACACTTACTAGATGTGCAGGAGCAGTCAAACAAAACCCTGAGAAGAGCAACACTTACTAGATGTGCAGGAACATCTGGTCAAACAAAAGCCTGAGGAGAGAACACAATTAGGAATTGTGCAGGAGCAGTCAAACAAAACCCTGAGAAGAGCAACACTTACTAGATGTGCAGGAACGTACAGTCAAACAAAACCCTGAGAGAAGCAACACTTACTAGATGTGCAGGAACATCTGGTCAAACAAAAGCCTGAGGAGAGAACACAATTAGGAAATGTGCAGGAGCAGTCAAACAAAACCCTGAGAGAAGCAACACTTACTAGATGTGCAGGAGCAGTCAAACAAAACCCTGAGAGAAGCAACACTTACTAGATGTGCAGGAACATCTGGTCAAACAAAAGCCTGAGGAGAGAACACAATTAGGAAATGTGCAGGAGCAGTCAAACAAAACCCTGAGAGAAGCAACACTTAATAGATGTGCAGGAACACAGTCAAACAAAAGCCTGAGAAGAGCAATACTTACTAGATGTGCAGGAATGTAGTGTCAAACAAAAGCCTGAGGAGAGAACACAAGAAATGTGCAGGAGCAGTCAAAAAACCCTGAGAAAAAAGAAACACTTACTAGATGTGCAGGAGCAGTCAAACAAAAGCCTGAGAGAAGCAACACTTACTAGATGTGCAGGAATGTAGTCAAACAAAAGCCTGAGGAGAGAACACAATTAGGAAATGTGCAGGAGCAGTCAAACAAAACCCTAAGGAGCAACACTTACTAGATGTGCAGGAACGTAGTCAAACAAAAGCCTGAGGAGAGCAACACTTACTAGATGTGCAGGAATGTAGTGTCAAACAAAAGCCTGAGGAGAGAAAACAATTAGGAAATGTGCAGGAGCAGTCAAACAAAACCCTGAGAAGAGCAACACTTACTAGATGTGCAGGAATGTAGTCAAACAAAAGCCTGAGGAGAGAACACAATTAGGAAATGTGCAGGAGCAGTCAAACAAAACCCTAAGAACAGAAACACTTACTAGATGTGCAGGAACGTAGTCAAACAAAAGCCTGAGGAGAGCAACACTTACTAGATGTGCAGGAATGTAGTGTCAAACAAAAGCCTGAGGAGAGAAAACAATTAGGAAATGTGCAGGAGCAGTCAAACAAAACCCCGAGAGAAGCAACAGTTACTAGATATGCCAAAAAACCTGGAGAACAGAGTTATTGGATGTGCAGGTGTAAGGTAAAACAATCCTGAGGAGAGAAACTAGATATGCCAAACAAACATTTACTAGATGTGCCACAACGTACAGTCAAACAAAACCCTGAGAACAGAAAAACAATTCGACGTGCAGGAACGTACGGTCAAACAGCCCGAGGAGAGAAACACTTACTAGATATGCCAGAGTATACAGTCAAACTGAACCAAAGTAAAAAAATTGAGGTGCTGCAGCATAGTCAAACAAACAGTCTCAGAGAAACACTAGAGATGCCAAACAAACCCTGAGAACAAACATTTACTAGATGTGCCACTTGAACGTATGGTCAAATAAAACCCTGAGAGAGAGAGAAAAACCACTTAGGGTTTTGTTTGGCGTATCTACCAAGAGAAACTACTAGATGTGCAGGAGCATACGATCAAACAAAACCCTAAGAGCAACACTTATGTGCAGGAACGTACGGTTAAAAGCTTGAGAACACAATTAGATGTGCCAGAGCATAGTCACAACAAAGAGAAACACACTAGATATGCCAAACAAACCCTGAGAAGACCTATACTTACTAGATGTGCCACAACATGCGGTCAAACAAAACAGAGAACAAATCAATTAGACATGCAGGAACATAGGGTCAAACAGCCTGAGGAGAGAAACTTAGATATGCCAAACAAACCCGGAGAACAAACACTTACTAGACATGCTACAACGTAGTCAAACAAAAGCCTGAGAGAAACAATTACTAGAGGTGCAGGAACGTATGGTCAAAAACTCTGAGATGAGAAAATTAGTAGATGTGCAGGAGCAGTCAAACAAAAGCCTAAGAAAATGGCAACACTTACTAGATATGCCAAAAACAATGAGAAACAATTACTAGATGTGCCGGAGCATACATAGTCAAACAAAAGCCTGAGAACAAAAATTAGATGTGCCACAACATACGGTCAAACAAAACCCTGAGAACAGACCAATTGGACATGCAGGAACATAGGGTCAAACAGCCTGAGGAGAGAAACACTTATTAGATATGCCAAACAAACCCAGAGAAATTACTAGATGTGCCAGAGCATACGGTCAAACAAAACACTTACTAGATATGCCAAACAAACCCTGAAAACAGAACTACAATTACTAGATGTGCAGGAATGTATGGTCATACAAATGCCTGAGGAGAGAAAACAATTAGTCAATGTGCAGGTGCATACAGTCAAACTAAACCCTGAGATGAACACTTACTAGATATGCCAAAAAAACCTGGAGAACAGAACAAATTAGTAGATTTGCAGAAGCATACTGTCAAACAAGACACTACATATGCCAAACAAAGCCTGAAAACGGAACAATTACTAGATGTGCAGGAAAGTATGGTCAAACAAAAGCCTGCAGAGAGAAACACTTACTAGATATGCCAGACAAACCCTAAGAGCAACACTTACTAGATGTGCCACAACATGCAGTCAAACAAAACCTGGAGATGTGCAGGAGCAGTCAAACAAAACCCTAAGAGATACACTTACTAGATGTGCCACAACATATGGTCAAACAAAACCCTGAGAGAGAGGGAAAAAAAAAAAAAAAAAAAAAAGCCAAACAAACCTTTAAAACAAAAACTACAATTACTAGATGTGCAGGAATGCATGGTCAAACAAAAGCCTGAGGAGAGAAAACAATTAGTAAATGTGCAGTGCATACCAGTCAAACTAAATCCTGAGACGATCAACACTTACTAGATATGCCAAACAAATCTAGAACAGAATTACTAGATGTGCAGGAATGCAAGGTCAAACAAAAGCCTGAGGAGAGAAACACTTACTAGATATGCCAAACAAACCCAAAGAGAAATTACTAGATGTGCTGGAGCTCTTAGGGTTTTTGCTGATTGAAGATGCAGACAAACACCTTAAAGAGATCAGATTAAACCGCAGTCAAAAAAATAAATAATTCCTCTCAAATGTAGAAGCAGGGGTGTTAAGACAGAAACCAGAGAAAGTCTGTCAGAAACTGAATGCTTACAAAAATTGAGGAAAACTTTTGCACCGATCTTATTTCAGAAACATGAGAAATTTAAGTACAATCTCAGCTTGAGAAACTGGATAATACCATTGCCTAATCAAAGGTTGAGGGGCAGCTGTGAAGAGTCAAAAAACAAATTTCAATGTGCAGATGCAAAAGTATTACAAAGCTAAAAGACCAAGGGAAACTGGGATCATTGGTTTAGTAGAGATTTCACAATACAGTTAGAGCAAAAGGCACAAGAAAGGTTAAAGACAAGATTCCCTTCTAGACAGCGACTGAAGGAGCAGTTTAATGAACAGGGAAGCTCAATACTACAGTCAACTCTTTACCTGGGAAAATAGTGTTTGCAACGGGGGAAAACGGTAGAACACTGCTTTGAATAAGACCGCATTCTCTGGGGTTAAACACCAGCTTACTGAGAAAATTGACAGTTAGGAAGGGCTGGACAGTAGCTCTAGGTTAGTAGGAGAGCAGGAAGATTACTGACAGACTCAAGACAAAGTATCCAGAAGCAGATTTACCTTTCAGCCTCACCTGGAGTTTAGAAGATACACAGCAGGCGAGCGGAACGCAATCTCCAGCAGCACACACTGCACTGAAGGCACACAGCGGTTTCTGTACAGATACAAACAGCATGTCAAGACAAACACAAGGAGAAAATAAAACAAAGACAGCTTCTGCCTTAGAAACACACTTGAGCTCCACACACACACTCACTGGAGGAAGAGAAACACACCAGAGGTTCACATACTCACCTGAGGAAGAGACACTCACCTGAAGACACACACACACTCACCTGAGGAAGAGAGAAAGCACACCCGTGTTCCACATACTCACATGAGTAAAAGAGCAGCACACCTGTGTTCCACACACTCACCTGAGTAAGAGAGCAGCACACCAGTGTTCCACACACACACACTCACCTGAGTAAAAGAGCAGCACACCAGTGTTCCACACACACACACTCACCTGAGTAAGAGAGCAGCACACCTGTGTTCCACACACTCACCTGAGTAATAGAGCAGCGCACCTGTGATCCACACACTCACCTGAGTAATAGAGCAGCGCACCTGTGTTCCACACACACTCACCTGAGCTCTGCACACAAACCTGTTAGCAGCTCATGGATTTTTATATCCTCGGGCTCAACCACTGCAGCACATGCACACAGACACAATCACTAACCAAAGTTAAATCTGCAGTCTGACACATTTCACACACACTCACACACACACACTGACCAAAACACTCATATTTACACACATTCTTCATTTTTATACTTCTACAACAAATTATTTCCTCATAGTAAAGCAGTTAAATATAACAGAAAACAAAACTCCCCCCTTCACCTGCAGCATTTGGTTTCTCCCACTTCCCATGATGCACCACAGCACAGGTATAAAGGCTGATGGCTGGAGCTGCTCTGGTTTCCTCCTGTAATGTCTGATTCTGCTGATTGTCCGTCAGAAATGCTGCTCTGAACTCTTCAGGGTAATAAAAGCACACGCGTGTCCTCATGTTCAATCATTCTTTACATACAAGACTTTTTGGTTTTTGATTATATCATTTTATTAACAGCCCAGCCATGAGGGACATTTACCTTTGTCTTTCTGACTACAGGCTAAGCCAGAGTAATGCAAATGCTATGGCCAGGCTTTTAACGTCTCTGCCTTTGTCTTTGGGATGATACTTTCAGGCCAAAGAAACCACTTTTGTTGATGAACTTGTGTGGTCAGTTGCTGGGCCGGTTTCTAACACCTATATGCTGGTTATCATGCTGACTCCAATACTGAATTAGCATGCTTTGTTTAGCCATCTCCCCTCCTCCTAAGAAGACATTATAGACAGGACAACTTTGTCTTAATTTACACTTGTGATAAAACTCACAGACTGCAGACCTCCAGTAGGCTCTGTAGACACATGGACTTCTTGAAGACGCTGTATGACTGCAGATTAACCAACACGACTCAATAAAGGAATTCTGCTTGTTTCGAGTCTCCTGGACTGGGTTCTCTATCTCTTTCATTTATTTATTTTTTTACAACAAAACGTTTATATATATACATTTCAGATTTAAATATGGGGAGAAAAGAGAGAAAAAAACATACATATACAGTGCTCAGCATGAATGAGTACAGCCCCTTTTAAACATGAATCACAAACTATATTTTATTTAACAGTTATATTCATTAAAACAGGAGTTTGTTCACCTAACATCTGTCGGTATAGAAAGATAAAATATCTAAATTCAAACGAGATTATAAAAAATACAAATTACAAACTAAAAAAATCAACAATTTAAATTTTTTTATATTATATTATGTTAATATATTACAATAATAAAGTATGATGAAACATCAAGAATTTGATTAATTACACTTAATTAGAAAGAAAAAACAAATGAAAGTAATATATAAATGATCATATAGATGAAGATTAAATAAAGTTGATGAAATAAACTAAACAGATGAAACAGATCTGCAATATTGGCTAAGCGTTTGTAATAATCTTCATGATAAATTCACTATAGTAGCACGAATGTTCACTGGTCACATTAAAACACTGAGTGATTCCAAGTGATGTGCATTTGGCATTTTACATAAACATTTACAGCGTGTTGGCAAGGCCTTTTACATTTTAGGCCAGAGTTTGATGCATTTACATATATTAACCAGCAGGGGTCACCAGCAGGTGGCGTTTCACACAGACACTTAAAAACAGCTAGTCGTTTTGCAAAGAAATTATTAGATCAATTGATTTGATGCTTTGGAGAGCTTAGTTTCTTCCATCACTGGGGAAATATCACAATATTCAACAGCCATGTAAACATTCATTCATTCATTTCCTTTTCGGCTTAGTCCCTTTATCAATCCGGGGTCGCCACAGAGGAATGAACCGCCAACTTATCCAGCACATGTTTAACACAGCGGATGCCCTTCCAGCTGCAACCCATCTCTGGGAAACATCCACACACACTCACACTACGGACAATTTAGCTTACCCAATTCACCTGTACTGCATGTCTTTGGACTGTGGGGGAAACTGGAGAACCCGGAGGAAACCCACGCGAAGGCAGGGAGAACATGCAAACTCCACACAAAAATGCCAACTGATCCAGCCGAGGCTCGAACCAGCGACCTTCTTGCTGTGAGGCAACAGCACTACCTACTGCGCCACTGCATTGCCCCATGTAAACTTATGAAGGCTATTTAGTAAAAATAAATAAATAAAACCCTTCATTTGGTCTATTCCACTTCCCATAATGCACCACAGCACAGATACAAAAGGTCACTCCTGATGTTGCTCTGGGGTCTCCACTGCTTGCAGAAACTGCTCAGAGGTAGGGTTGGGTATCAATTGGGGTTATTTCGATACCGGTGCTAAATCGATACTTTTAAAATGATATCAGTGCCAAAACGGTGCCTGAACTGATATGTTTGAGCTACAAAATTGTGGTGGATGACTCTAGAAAAATCTTTTATTTGACTAAATGTTTTTTAAAAATAGCAAAACTAAAGTTGAATATGACACATGAGCGTTACTGAAAACTACACTTGATCAATGTGTTACATCTGTTCTTTGGTACTTGCCAACTGTTTATATACTGTTTATAATACTGCATTTCCTAACATGAAACTCTGTACTCTAGATTTCTGATTAATAATGGTCTCTGCATAGCTGAGCACTTCCTATATTAAAAGTGTTAAAATCGCTATTACCTGTGTCAATTTGGGCGTCAACCTCTGACGAATGAGGGGAACTAGGCTAATGCACGCAGCACCGGCATGACAAAGAGAGCAAGTGCGCGAGAAAGCAGAGGGAGCTCGTGCCCAAGAGAGTGAGTGCACATGACACCTAGAGGCCTGTCTCTCCGCAGTCTGCCACCGATGGCTGATCTCGCTTCTTCATGGCGTTAAATGGAAAGAAAATAACCTCTGCATTTCGTGACGCAGGTGTCTGCGGTCCTTTTAAAGTTATCAAAATTCACTGTTTACATGGTAGTCTAGACTCTAAATCAGAGTATTGTCTAAATCATATTAAAATCGGAGCATTAGTGTCCATGTATGTACTCATTGAAAGTGCCAGCTGATGTCAGAGACAGTGCATTCCTCTGCCTATGAGCTCTCAAATGTGTCATTAAGCTTGACGTGTTTCCCCCTTACACACAGCAGTGTAAAGCATCTGCTTCACGTTGCAGTGTCAGAATCATTGCTTGTAAAATACACTTTAGAACGTTTAGTTTAAGCAAATTTGATGAACGCGATTAAATGTTTTATGTGGTGGAATTAAATGAGTAAATGCACAGTAAATGTTAGTCTAATCCATTTCTGCAGTTGTCTAATGATTTCACTGTTATTACATGCCCTGTTTGGTGTGAAAGTGCTTTACTAATAAATATTACTATACGAGCCATTGAGGATATGTTTATTTTATATTTGCACAGTGTTATGTAGCATGACCTCAACACAACAGTAGCAGGACTACTTCCTCGACTGTGAACATTACTGTACTCTGACATTTACTAGCTGCTAATATTAATTCACCATTTAGAATCTGCAACTGGGAGCATCAGCCTCCAGAAGTAGAGCAGTGTGAGACCAATGATCAGGTGTTGAGAGACAACATCCTCGCTCGTGGTGACTTTTCTCATCATCATGTGTTTTTGCTCTTATTTGTATTTTATCATTCAGAATTTGAGTATATAATGTCTAGGTTGCCTTTCTAAACTTTAATCATCATATTTCAGCTTATAAAGCACTTTAAACATCGCGTTTTATTAGAGAATAGAGCAGATGTGAATCACTCATTAGTATTCATGTTTTCAGACCAATCCTGTTTGTCCTCAGCTGAGTGTGCTTTCAGTCAGGTTTAATTCTTCATATCTCGGCCGTTTTTTAATGTTTTGGTTTCTGCATTTTAATCTGTATGTTGTGTAGAATAAGTGTTGAGCAGAGAAACTGTCAGTACTGGTAATATATATATATATATATATATATATATATATATATATATATATATATTTCTGTGGGGTTACCGTTTGTGAGGAGTATAGCTAATTTAGTGTGGTCCCTTACTATCTGCTTAGTTATAGTACAGTCATCTTTCATGTAAATAATTCACAGTCATTGAAAAAAGAATAAGTATATAAGCTATCCAAGTCAGTGATGACGAATGTCACCCCCTGTTCTCAATCGTGTTTATGAATTAGTATGACAAGATAATGTACACTCATACCCATTAACCTGTAGATAACTCGAACACATAGCATATTCACAACTAGACAGTAATTAAATCTGGAGGGATTTTACTCCTGCCAGTCATTGTGCTGGAACATACAAAGTCACTGTACATATGGTGAAATTAATAATACAAAGTCATAAATAAATAAACTACATTCAATATTACACTGACATCATATAGTGAAGATCAGAAGCTCCTCATGAACATCAGAAGAGGCTCATCAGCAGTCAGAACACAGGAAACAGCACCGCATAAAGAACAGAACACTTTACAAGAAGATCACTTCAGGCGAATGCAGCGACCGGGCCATCCTGCTGCTGGTGGTGGGTGTGCGTGCACGGTTGTGTGCGCGTGCGTGTGTCTATATATGCATGTCTTTGTACCTGTATATGTGTGCTTGCATGCATGTGTGTATGTGTGTTACAGACACAGAGAGAGAGAGTAATGGCTCGTTTCCACTGACTGGTACGGTACAGTACGGTTCGGGTCGGTACAGGTCACCTTTATCAGGCTTGCGTTTCCACTAACAAGGGTACCCTTTTGGTGGGCGTGGTGTATGACAGAAAGTTTCAGCCGACATCATTCTCACTCAAGGAAATGTCTACAATAAAGCTGTACGGGTCATTCACATATCATATGAGAAGCTCTTCTCACAAAACAGATGCTTCACACACATAAATACTTGTGTAGAAATGTTTATCACTAACTTTTCTATGAACAGTTGATTATAACTGCAGATCAATGACAATGCGAAACAGCCTACTGTAACGTCTGTAATTATATTGAATAAATAAATAAATGAACATATATAAACACACACAGACCCTTACAGTCTCCGATATGTTCCCAACTACAGAAGAACTACACACAGCAGACATTTTGTCCTTATTTAGGTTCAAAACAACACAAATTATAGCCCACAATCAGTGTAAACCTCTCATCTGTGTCTGTAATCTTCAGCAGCACATGTAGCCTCTGTTAGACAGTAATTCCGTCATTCCCGGTTCATATTAGTATAAAAAGGTGAAGATAATAGTTAAACATGGCATTTTGTTAATGTTTGCTGAAATAATGAGCTCCTTTTTTCCGGCTTCTCCTTTGTTTCTTCACGCTTCACTCTCGCGTTTGTCAGTGTCTGACAGGATCGGGTTTCAAAAGCACGTCAATAATCAAGCGCAGGTTATTATCATCAGCTCAAGATGTTTGTTATTTCAGATATAATGTTAGACGCGCGCGAACGCAAGGAAGAAAGTGAAACCGCTCGCGCCTCAGACTGGCTCAAAAAAACTATGCGGCACAGGGTAAATCTGCTCTTCTTCTTGGCTTTGTGGCTGTTTATCAAGACGACGACAAGGTTTGTTTGAGCCCAGATCGACCATGGCTCGTTATTAATGTTTTTATAATTCCGCTGTAATCTATCGCTGTGTATTTCAAACATGGCGGATTTTTTGTTTTCATTCTGGCTTGTTGCGTAAGAGAATGACGTATCTCTGTAAACAAATAGCGTTCAGCTGAGTGTCTGGCTCCGCCTTTTGGTACCCTTTCTCGTGTTTGGTACCCTTTCGAAAGGGTGCCGAAAAAGGGGTACGGTACGGTTCGGTACACCTTTTGACAGTGGAGACGGCCATAAAAGCGTACCAAGCCGAACCGTACCGTACCACTCAGTGGAAACGGGCCATAAAGCAGAACATCAGAGGCAGAACACAGGAAGGTCTGAGCGCATCTGATTGGCTTCGTCCATTTCGCCTGTTTTTTTTTTATTAGTGAACGTGTCTTGAGGGCGGAGCCTGTCATTGGGGTGGGGTCTGCCATGTGGGCGGAGTGGCTTGTACACAGGAGTATTTCTGGGGGGAGAGAATAAAGTGTATCCTGGCCAATCATCACTGAACCGCTCACTAGCTCCACCCCCTGAGCCACTGCCAGGCTCCAGCTAACCTGCGCGCACGCACGCACGCACACGCACACGCACACACACACTAGGGATGTCCCGATAAAACACTTTAACTTCCGATACGATACCGATATTTCAGCCTTCAGTACGAACCGATATAAATCCAGTATCAGCACAAATCATGAATACTTTACTTTTACCTATTTGGTTGAGTGGAATGTATGAACGGCTAGCTCAAACTGAGAACAAAAGTCAGCAACAGTAAGTATGGAAAAAAACAACATATTTATTAAATATTGGTTGCATAAATGTGAACCGTTTGCATAAGAATATTTATAAAAGAACTCAAGAATAAATATTAAGACCCTGAAAAATATCTTAATTGAGTAAACAAAGATATATTTTTTAAAGTGCAAAACACTAATTAAAGGTCACTTCAGTTATTTATTTTGGTCATGGTAGAAACAGCTGAGAGCAGGAACAGAAGAAAAACATGTTAATTGAACAACTGCTAAAGGTTGAGTGTCCAGAGTTTAATTTCACACAGCTTCTGGATGAATTTTTGATCCAGTTTCCAGCTGAAGATGTCTTTGACACAGGGGAGCAGATATATGTTATTGTTAAGTTAATAAATATGTGCAGTATGGTTAGCACAAACATTTACATGATCAGATCTATTTAATCTGTGTTTGAATATTAGAAGATTATGGCTGTATCAATGTTCCCAAACCTTATTAATTTTATAATAATATATATTGCACATATTATCTTTAACATAAATATACTTGCAGTAGCTGGATTGAAACACCTTTTCTACACAGCACATACAATAATGTGACTTTTAAGAATAATTTATTTATCAAAATTCATTTTGGATGAAGCAGTGGCGCAGTAGGTAGTGCTGTCGCCTCACCGCAAGAAGGTCGCTGGTTCGAGCCTAGGCTCAGGTGGCGTTTCTGTGTGGAGTTTGCATGTTCTCCTTGCGTTCACATGGTTTTCCTCTGGGTGCTCCGGTTTCCCCCACAGTCCAAACACATGCAGTACAAGTGAATTGGGTAGGCTAAATTGTCCCCAGTATATGTGTGTGTGAATGTGTGTATGTGTTTCCCAGTGATATGTTGCGGCTGAAAGGGTATCCGCTGCGTAAAACAAATGCTGGATGAGTAGGCGGTTCATTCCGCTGTGGCGACCCCGGATTAATAAAGGGACTAAGCCGAAAATAAAATGAATAAATGAAAATTAATTTTATTTGCATAATATATTGCACAAATTACACTCTACTGCCCACATGGGAAAAGTACAGCAGTGTCAATAAAGACAGAACTGCAAACTCATGTGCAAAGCTGACACTGTTTATCAGAGCACTTTATCTGTCTGGACTGTTTAAAGAAGAGTTAAATATGGGAATGCCTCTAATTAAATTCTCCTTCTGCCCGAAAGTAATGATTTTTACTGAATTCAACCAGACTGAAGAACACAGAAGATGCTGCGCTGCACGATCAGGAGAAAAACCCAAATTACCATTTATCTGATCAAAACTGCGATTAACTATAATTGATAAGAGCTGCAGGTCTGATACGGCGTTTAACAGCACCAAAGAAAGAGCCAGAAGAATCAAACTACACTACACTATACTACTGATTTAAGAACATTCTTACCAGTAAAGTTATGACAAATTTAAAAAATAATAACTATGGTATTTTAAAATCAATATATACAAAATCTTCCCCTATAGGGCATGTGTTTGGACTGTTGGGGAAACTGGAGCACCCGGAGGAAACCATGCCACCCATACTAAAATGTATAATTCATAAAGATTTATATTTATAAATTATTTGTAATATAATGTTGTCCTTTAATGCAGCAGTCAGATATATTTAAAGGTACAGTACATGTTACATGAATGTATCGAACAAAACTCTAACATGCACAGAACAGCATCAGCCTTTATAGTATTTATAGTATTCTCCTGCTTGCTTTTTGAGCAAGTTTTTAAACACCTGTGATTGGTCATCGTGTCAACAGAAAGGGCGGTGATTGGCTCTAACGTTCTGCATGGCTTAGGCGTTATTCACCAATGAGGATGTTGACAGTGAGTGAGCCGCGTTAGTTTTTAGAGTTCAAACATATGATAATTTAGACAAAATAATTTAAATATATGGCTTACAACAAAGCAAGAGAGAAGGCCGACGGGAAACTGCAGAGCGCCTCAACAGGCTACATGTGTAGTGATATAATTTAAATATAGGCCATCATCATTATTATTATTCTTATAATAATAATTTATAGGCCAGTTAAAGTTCAATGAAATATGTTACAATACATAGAAATTGTGCGCGCAGAGAGAGAGCGAGAGAGAGACTGTAACATTCAACATGTGCTTATTATCAGCACATCAAGTTTCAAATCTAAAGAGCTGTGCACGTACAAGTGGTGAAACAGGTGCAGCCTCCTGAAACAGGTGCAGATCGCTGCTCTCCCTTTGACATGCCAGTCTCCCACAGCTCGTGAGGAAATAACTCTATAGTAAAGTGAGGCTACTGCTCGACCCAGATCATCTCCTGATTATCAAACACATGTGTGTGAGTGTGTGTGTGTGTGTGTGTGTTCCTATTATGAACCTAAACATGTCTTTTGCTTGTAATAAAGAGCGCTGCTGTTGATCAGCTTCTGCCCATCAGAACTCTTGCCAAATCAGTTTGAATAAAGACTGAGCTTCAGTGGGTGTGGATGATGTGGTGTTTGCTGATTATTGGAGGGTCTCAGTGGAGGAGAGGAGTGTTGAGGAGTCAGAGACATTAACTCAGAGGATTCAATCACTCAGGAATAAAGAGACTCTTTCATAAAGCCGGACTGAAGCGTTCTGCAGAGGAAAGAGTTTAATGAGATCATCTGAACATGTGTGACAGAGAACACTGAAGCAGAGAACGAAGTGGAGCTCTGAGAAATGAACAGAGCTGCTGCATATCTCTCTCAAACACACTTGGTCCTACAGTCATTGCATACACTCTGCTGGGAGAATCAGAGCGCTCCATCAGGTTCTGTTCCTCATATTAAAATGTGAAGGTCTTATAAAAATCTGAATAATGTGCACATATTGATACTGAAGGCGGAGCTTCTACCAAATCAGCCAATGGGAGCGAGGGAAGGGTTTGGTCCACTAATGAGTCTCTGCTGCTCTACTGGCCATTCTTCGCATTAAACATCCTCTCCTGGAACACACAAACATTAATGGTGATGAACATGTGGAGGACCAAGGAGAGGAGGAGTGTGAGTGTGTGTGTGTGTGTGTGTGTGTGTGTGCACCTTAATCATGGTCTCCAGCTTAACAGCATCAGCTGCAAACTTGCGGATCCCGTCTGAGAGTTTCTCCACAGCCATGCGGTCCTCATTGTGCAGCCAGCGGAAGCTCTTCTCATCCAGCTGCAGCCGCTCCAATACACACTCCCTCGCTGCAACACAGTGCAGAGCTCAGGTCTGTGTGGCTGTCTGCAATGTGTTTACCTGTCTGTCTGTGTGTGTGTGTGTGTGTGTGTGTGTGTGTGTGTGTGTGTGTTCACCTGTCTGCGGTGTGAGAGTGCAGGTGACGGCGGTGTGGTCTCGGCTCAGCTCCTCCAGCAGTGCAGGTGAGATAGTGAGCAGGTCGCAGCCCGCCAGCGCCTTCACTTCCCCGGTGTTCCTGAAGGAGGCGCCCATCACCACAGTGCTGTAGTCAAACTTCTTATAGTAGTTGTAGATTTTGGTCACACTCAGAACACCTGAGAAAGGTGAAGAGACGTTCACTTAGTTTCTTATACAGCAGACAGACTCTGGAATAAAACCATCATCTCTAGTCTTAATATCATCATCATCATCTCTAGAGTTAATATCATCATCATCTCTAGTATCATCATCATCCTCCTCCTCCTCCTCCTCTAGTGTTAATGTCATCATCATCATCTCTAGTGTTAATATCATCACCATCCTCCTCTAGTGTTAATGTCGTCGTCGTCATCATCATCATCATCATCATCATCATCATCCTCCTCTAGTGTTAATGTTGTCATCCTCATCATCATCTCTAGTGTTAATATCATCACCATCCTCTAGTGTTAATGTCATCGTCATCATCATCATCATCATCATCATCATCCTCCTCTAGTGTTAATGTCGTCGTCATCATCATCATCATCATCATCATCATCCTCCTCTAGTGTTAATGTCGTCATCATCCTCATCATCATCTCTAGTGTTAATATCATCATCATCCTCCTCTAGTGTTAATGTCATCCTCATCATCATCATCCTCCTCTAGTGTTAATGTCGTCATCATCATCATCATCCCTAGTGTTAATATCATCACCATCCTCCTCTAGTGTTAATGTCGTCGTCGTCATCATCATCATCCTCCTCTAGTGTTAATGTAATCCTCATCATCATCTCTAGTGTTAATATCATCATCATCTCTAGTGTTAATATCATCATCATCATCTCTAGTGTTAATATCATCATCATCATCTCTAGTGTTAATATCATCCTCATCATCATCATCATCCTCCTCTAGTGTTAATATCATCATCATCATCTCTAGTGTTAATATCATCCTCATCATCATCATCATCATCTCTAGTGTTAATATCATCATCATCATCATCATCATCATCATCATCTCTAGTGTTAATATCATCATCCTCATCATCATCTCTAGTGTTAATATCATCATCATCATCTCTAGTGTTAATATCATCCTCATCATCATCATCATCCTCCTCCTCTAGTGTTAATATCATCATCATCATCTCTAGTGTTAATATCATCCTCATCATCATCATCATCATCTCTAGTGTTAATATCATCATCATCATCATCATCTCTAGTGTTAATATCATCATCCTCATCATCATCTCTAGTGTTAATATCATCATCATCATCTCTAGTGTTAATATCATCCTCATCATCATCATCATCCTCCTCTAGTGTTAATATCATCATCATCATCTCTAGTGTTAATATCATCCTCATCATCATCATCATCATCATCATCATGTCTAGTGTTAATATCATCATCATCATCATCATCATCATCTCTAGTGTTAATATCATCATCCTCATCATCATCTCTAGTGTTAATATCATCATCATCATCATCTCTAGTGTTAATATCATCATCATCCTCCTCCTCTAGTGTTAATATCATCATCATCATCATCATCATCCTCCTCTAGTGTTAATGTCGTCATCATCATCATCATCTCTAGTGTTAATATCATCATCATCATCATCATCATCATCATCCTCCTCTAGTGTTAATGTCATCATCATCATCATCATCTTCTAATGACTTCATTTTCACATCTGTGAATCTGAAAGAGATGTGGAGCTACACCAGATGCTGGATAACCCAACCCAGAGTTTAACCCAACCCAGAGTATAACCCAGACATGCCTGGGTCTTCATGGGGCTCGTAGGTCTTGCGCTCAGTGTTCTCCTTATACCAGTCCAGGATTCGTCCCACAAATGGGGAGATGAGCGTGACCCGGGCCTCAGCGCACGCCACCGCCTGGGCGAAGGAGAACAGCAGAGTCATGTTGCAGTGGATGCCATGGGTCTCCTCCAGCTCGCTGAGAACACACACACACACACACACACACGGTCTGTTCAATTAATCAAATTCGGTTTCAATTTCGATTTTGGCTTCAAACGATTATGAAAAAACATTGGAGCTGAAACGATTATAGCATCATATACTGCCCCGTTTCCTGCTGTACACATTTGTTGCTCTGCAGAGCTCAGTTTCTGTGAACATTACTAAAAGCATGTGCTGTACTGTAACGTTTAGGGTTAGCCCGGGATGCGCATCATTTATTGATGTACATTCAAATCATTCCTGTTTTAAAAGCGCGAGTGTGAGACAGCATGCTGTTGTGTGTGTGTGTGTGTGTGTGTGTGTGTGTGTGTGTGTGTGTGTGTGTGTGTGCTCAGTCTCAGAGACGAGCACACACACACACACACACACATCTCTGAAGTCATCATAATGAGAGTGCTTTAAGGGTCAAATAAGTTTTAAACGCGGTGTTTAGTGATTACTCATATTAACCCTCATTTATGGAATAAACAAACGAGTCGAGTCAAAAGACAAGTGAAAGTGAACTCATTAATCAGAACCGTACTGCTCTTAAAGTGACAGTGCACAATATTCCTACTGCCGACTGTGCTAATCATTAATCAAACAATGAAAGGAGAAAAATAAAACTCCCTCACTGCTCTTGACTGAAGGACTGCTGGAGCTGTAATTAAAGTGTTTTTCTTACAGTGAAAATGCTTAAGCACAGTCTTTATTTCAGATTATTATTCTATTGCATTTATTTCTCTTTCCTTATTTACAAGGAGGAAAATAACAGTATACAGAGTTGAAGTCAGATTTATTAGCCCTCCTGAGTTATTAACCACCCTTTCCCCCAATTTCTGTTTAATGGAAAGAAGATTTTTCTCAACCCATTTCTGAACATAAGTTAAGACATCTCTAATAACTGATTTCTTTTCTCTTTGTCATGATGACAGCACATAATATTAGACTAGATATTCTTCAAGACACTAGTATTCAGATTAAAGTGCGATTCAAAGGCTTAATTGGGGTAATTAGGCAAGTCACTGGATAACAAGTTTCTCCTGCAGACAATCAAAAATATATTGCTGAAGGGGGCTAACAATACTGATCTTGAAATAGGTTTAAAATATTTAAACCTGCTTTTACTCTAGTCAAAATAAAACAAATAAACCTTTCTCCAGAAGAAAAAATATTATAGGAAATACTGTGAAAAATTCCTGAATCTGTTCAACATCATTTGGGAAATATTTAAAAAAAAAAAATAATAATAAATTCACAGGAATAATTTTAACTTCAACTGATACTCGTTTTGAGAGTGAGAGAGAGAGTGTGAGAGACACATATACATACACACACGCACGCACAACCATGTAGGAGCAGCAGTGGTGCACAAACACCATATTAACACACACTCTCACCGTCCAGCCTGAATGCCTTCCCATGTGGACGAAAGCTTGATGAGGATCCGCTCTTTACTGACGCCAGCGTCCTCATACAGCGAGATCAGCCGCCGCGCGCGCGACACCATTGCATCTTTATCAAACGACAGCCTGGAAAACACACACAACATTAACACATCCAAACGCAAACACACAACTACAAATACATCATCAGCTACTTCAGTTCATTGACAAAGTGCAGTGCGCACATAATAGTGTAGTGCGCACGATAGTGTTGTGCACATAATAGTGTACACTAGTGCACATCTCTGACCTGGCATCGACCTCAGTGGACACCCGCCCAGGGACCTTCTTCAGGATCTCCAGTCCGAAGTTCACAAACAGCTTGTCCATAGCATTTGTAACCTGCTCGTCCTCAGTCCTGCGTTTATAAACCACACACACACACACACACACACACACACACTAAAATTAGGATGACCTGTGACACTTGTTTGTTTTATTTAGACCGCCACACAGAGGCTTTTCACATCACTGTAGCGGCCCAATAATATGAGCACACGCGAGGACGATGCAGACCTCTGATTGGTCAGTTTGGTAGCTGCGATGTGTGGGCGGAGCAAATCATGTTAGTTTTATGATTAATGTTGAATGTGGAGCAGTGTCCAGCTCCTCTGGATGTGTGTTTGAACACTTGCGCTGGTGCTGTAGTCTAGTCCAGTGTAGAATTAGAACAGCAGTTCACTCATGAGTAGGGCCAGACACAATCGGTGGACATTTCTGTGCAGAATTTTGGAAATAAATCTGCGGATTTAAGCGGAATGATTTTAAGAGTATCATAACTAAAACTTTATATATATATATAAATAAAAATAATACCTTTTTAACTTTTATTTAATGTTTACAATGTAAATCCAGTTAGATCCACTTATTTAGTAAAAGTGAGTCCTGCATATAATAGTAGAGTAGAGACTGAAAGACAGAAAATTTTACTTTACACTGATGGGCTAAAAACATGCAGACATCTGCGTGCTCAGACTGCGTTAGTGACAGGTCATGAGCTGTGAGTGAGCTACAGGGGTCATGAACTGTGCATTACTCTGAAGCGGTGAATGTTCTGCGCAGCTCCAGAACTGAGCAGAGAACCATCGGACTGCAGTGTTCTTCTTACCCGCCGTTAGCGATGCCGTATTTGATGGCCTGGTCCACCAGCGGCTGGTACGCAGGCATCTTGGCAGCAGCCAGAATGAGGGAGGGGTTGGTGGTGGCATCCTGAGGCTTGTACTCTTCAATGGCTGATGGAGGAGAAACACAGATCATTAAAGCACACGCTGTTAATCTTCATCATCAGGGAAAGCAGACGCAGTGCTCCTGGCCACTTCATTTCCTAACAGAGCTCCTCTATCAATGATGATAAATGCAGGAAGAGCCTCAGTTAAACACCGGACGTCCACTTCTGCACACCGACGCAGAGATACAGAAGCACGGCTGGGTTAGCGGCGCTGCCAAAACAGATTATTCTGGAAAGCTGTCAAGCAGAATCCAGTTGTTCAGGTTAGAGAGGCTTTATCTGGAGCAGATCATGAGAAGAGCAAACACACAACAATAACACCTCTAATCTCTATATTCACTACAGGAAAACACTGCAGAGCTGATTTATTATTGTACACGGTGTGTTCATCATCATGACCATGCAGAAAGAGGAGTTCAGCTCCTTCAGCTAAACAAACAGTGAAATCACGGAGTTTCACAAGAGGACTGAAGCAATGCAGCTGATGAAGAAACCTCCACACGCTGCAGCCAGAGCTCCTCCTGACACCCGCACTTTACCCTTATAAATCAGCTTTAGATTACATCTGCAAACCTTTAGATGGAGTCCTGCGACCTGTAAACAAGAGTTAAGCGTGTTAGCGAAGTTACTGAAAACTGTTGATCCCGGAAACGTTAAGAACTCTAAACTCCGCACAGTTGCAGTAGCAGGCGAACATTACCTAAAGTCACGCACGCCTGATTAATAAAGGCTTATTAATATTAATAAAGCACTGCATTACACCATTCGTCGGGTGACCAGTGAGAGCTGACTCTCGGCCAATCAGAAAAGCAGATTTTGAATGTCAAGCATGCATATTAATATTCATTAGATGAGGGTGCTCGTTCACTTCCGGGTATTGGCGCGAGAACGCAAGAGTAACGTTACGTTTGTCAAATCCGGTGGAATTAGCTTGTATTAAACCGGTAACCGAAATCACAAGTGTTCCTCTTAACGTTAACTCACCGCGACAGACCGCCGCGCTTCTACACACTTCCGCTTCAGCCTCCAGTTCCGCTAATGACAGACCACATGAGGGTAAACTTAAGCAATCATTAACAAAATAACGCCGCTGTGCACGAGCAGGAGACGAGCTGAGTGCACACAGGGCGAGGATCATCTTCATCATCATCATCTTCATCATCACCGTTAACTCGACTCCCCCGGTCCTCTGAATGCAGCATTAATAAACTGAGGCGAGTATAAACTACGCCACACCGCCTCCTCATGACCACAGAGAACAGATTTACCGTTAAAGTCTCCCGTGTCCGCGACGACCACCGTGAACTTCTTGATCTGCTCGAGCGCGGACTCCATCTTCCGCCGTTTGTCCGGTGATACAGACATGATGACCGGAGAAAATCCGCTTTTATAGCAGCGCTAACAGAGACGCGACTGTCTGAAGCAGAGCTGCGCGCACACACACGGGGCGGGGCCACTGTGCATGGCGTCATCACGCACAACCAATGATGGCGAGATTGAGCCACACCCCTCATGAGCCGAGCAACACTGAACATCAGCGAAGACAAAGCACGCATGCGCAGATGTGGAGCTACATTCGAGCTTCAGCAAATAGATTAGTGCAGAAGAACACAACAACAACAACAACAACAACAGAGCCGCTCATCCTCCAGCCTCTGCCCTCATAACACACTTCTGCTAAAGTCCCCCCCCCCCAATGATGATGATGAAGCTTAGGGTTCTGAATGTCTGTAAATGATGCAGTGATATATTCAGAGTTACTGGAGTGGAATCTGCTGACTGTCCTGCAGGTGGCGCTGCTGTGTGAGTCTGGACTGTTGCTGTAGTTAATCATGTTTCAGTGTTTATCTCACTAGTGCACACTAGATGACACACACTAGTTCTTATTAGGGACTGAAGAACTGATGTGTGTGTGTGTGTGGGGGGGGGGTGGTTTGTATGACAGTGTGTGTGGGTTTGTTTTACTTCTGCAGTACACACACACACATGCACACACACACACGCACACACACACGCACACACACACACACACACGCACACACACACACACACACACACACACACACACACACACACACACACAGGCTCTGGTCAGAAACACTCCAGCATTCCTGAGATTCCTGATGGCCGTCCCTCCCTGTGAACACACACACTCCTGACTGAGGAACACACACTCACACACAGCGCGGTGCGCTCAGGACACACACAGCACAATGGAGAAGGACAGCAGCTCTGCGAGACACTGAACATTACAGGAAGAAGGTGAGTGTCTGCGTTACTGATGAGAGATGTGGAGAAACACACACACACACATGAAGGAAGATTAGAGGAGTTAGGGTCCGGCTAAGGCTGTTTCCCCTCAGTGGAGCTGCTCTGAGTTCTGCTGCTGAGGTGGCGGATTGACTCCTGCGCTGGTCACACAGATCCTCACACCAGCAGCTACTGCTCAGGCGGAGGGGGTCACTATTGAGTGTGTGTGTTTATAGTGAGGGGGTCACTATTGTGTGTGTGTGTGTGTGTGTGTGTGTTGGTGAGGGGTTCATGAGTGTGTGTGTGTGTGTTTGTGTTTATGGTGAGGGGATCACTATTGAGTGTGTGTGTGTGTGTTGGTGAGGGGTTCATGAGTGTGTGTGTGTGTGTTTGTGTTTATGGTGAGGGGATCACTATTGTGTGTGTGTGTGTGTGTGTTGGTGAGGGGTTCATGAGTGTGTGTGTGTGTGTGTTTGTGTTTATGGTGAGGGGATCACTATTGAGTGTGTGTGTGTTGGTGAGGGGGTCATGATTGCGTGTGTGTGTGTGTGTGTTTATGGTGGGGGGTCACTATTGTGTGTGTGTGTGTGTGTGTGTGTGTGTTTATGGTGGGGGGGGGGTCATGATAATGAGTTCTTCTGTTCATATATTCACAGCTGATGTGAGAGCAGCACTTAAAGCTGAAGTTATTGGTGAACGTGTTGTTGTTTGTTCAGATGATGAGATGCATCAGGGGTGTTTCTGCTCTTCCTCTAGCGGTTTACAGCATGCGCTTTACCCCGTTTCTGCAGCTCTCACACACAATTACCGCAGGAACAGCCTCCATCTTCTCTGTTTTACTATATTGTGTACGATGTAAGCTATCGGGAAATATTTATTTCTGGTCTTTTGTGAAAGCACTCGTGATTATCACAGCGAGGTCCGCTTGATATTTCTGTGTTCATATTCACATATATACTGTATAGATATATACTGCACGCCGCTGCTCCATTCAACACAAACACCTTCACATATTAACACAATAACAGCACAAGACTAGCGCTGTGTTTTCAGGAGCTCATGATGAAGAACTGCCTCACTAATGAACTCTGGAGAACTGCTGTTAGTTAATGAGCTCTCTCAGCACATCCTACAGGCAGAAGAGTGTTCATTATTAATGCTGTCTGCGCAAACACACACACGGCCATTTACACTAATGTGATGAATGCAGAGAGCAGATATACTGCAGGTAAACCCCGTCACCAACACGAGAGAGAAACGAGAAGAGAACGAGAGATGAAGCAGCAGAGATCAGGAGGTGTTGAGGAGATCTTCTGCAGCGCTGTAATGAAGAAGAGGAACTGTGCTGGAGGAAGATGGCGGACCTCGGATGCTGATTGGCTCAGCTGAGAGGGGGTGTGGCCAGAGCCTGACAGAAAGAGAGAGAGGGAGACTGTGTGTGTGTGTGTGTGTGTGTGCTGTGCTCTACACCCCCCCCTCTCTTTCTCTCTCTCACACACACACACACACACAGTGCATCCTCTTCTGCAGGAGCTGCTTTATTCCTGAAGTCAGGCACAGAGGACAGACTCTGAATCCGCAAACCAGCCTTGTAAACCCGGATGAGGAGGAAGAGGCATCGATCATGAGGAAGGAAATGCAGAAATGAAGGATCACAGAGATCAAACACCCGATGCCGAGCGGCAGCAGAAGAGGCTCCATATTCAAGGTGGAAATCTTCCTTGGCGATCTCTGTAAAGCTCAGAGACGTGTGCTTCATCTGTATTCAGCATCGTCCTCATTTTCATCTTCATCATCCTCTTCTTCATGGTCGGCAGCTTCAGCAGGTGTGCAGGTCACAGAAACACTGGAGAATCTCTGCAGGACGGCCGAGGCCTGATCACAGATCAGCGGACACCAGCTGCGCATTCAAAAGAGGAGAAGAAGAGGAGTCTCCAGCGGGACTGAAACCTTAATCACTGCAGGAGTTACTGGAGCCTCGCGTTATTGATAGGAGAGGGTTCAAGTTATTGATAGAGTTAGGGTTATTGATAGGGTTAGGGTTCGAGTTATTGATAGGGTTAGGGTTCGGTACTTGATAGGACATTGAACAGTGATGAGGCTTGGCTCCGGCCTGTCGTCCTGACTCTAGCGCTGGGTTTCTGGAACATCTCGAGTTTCTGTCTTTAAAGATGTGAACTGCTTTTCTACAGTAAACCCTAAAAGAACAAACAGAAATGTTGGAGCTTTAAGGTCAGCAGGCGTGAGCTCTTATACTTGCTGGTTGATCACATTTCTGCTCTGTGACCCCGGTGTTGTAAAAGTGGGGATCATCTGGCCCCTGGGGGTCCGGGCTGCGGCCCCGGCTCCTGCCCCGAACCCTAAGATGCGCCGCTCGAGTACGGACGAAACCCCGTACCGCCGCAGCCCATCTGTGGACAGTAAGTCGGGGTCGCCGCCTCTACGATACAGCGGCGAGTACGAGTACCACAGCTCACCCTTCGTCTTCGGCCTGCGCACCACACCCGGCCCCAAGACTAAAGCCAGCTACACCAGTGCGCAGGGCAGAAAATATGTGGTGTTTTACCTGGATCTGTCCTTCATCTTCCTCCTAGAGCTGCGGCGCTGCAGGATGGCGGAGGGCTGTCTGCGGGCGCTGCGATACGGGATGGTGTTCTTCAATCTGCTCTTCTGGGTGAGTCAATATACTGATTATTCTCTTCTGAATATGCTTCATTATTATTCTGTTCTGTTATTCTGCTCAAATTATTCTGCCGTGGAAACACAGATGATTTACAAACACACAACAGCAGCTCACGTCTTTGACAAGCTCCAGAAATGACCAAATCACCATAGAAGTGCACGCTCCGGGATAGATCAGTATGGTAGTGAATATGCATGTGGAAGTGTTGTTGGTCTTGGTGTAATAGATCTGCTCCGCCGCTGCCACTGCTGTGATTATTGGTGTAGAATCGAGACCTACTGCTGCCAGTATATTCATGCTGTCTGAGAATAAAACACACTTCTACTGCAAACACACAACATTCATCAAACCCACAGCAGATCTACACACAGCTGAGGAGGAATCTGCAAACACACTGAGGGGTTAATGAGGTTTATAACTACACTGAGGTATTACACTACACTACACTACACTACACTGAGGTATTACACTACACTACACTACACTACACTACACTGAGGTATTACACTACACTACACTACACTGAGGTATTACACTACACTACACTACACTGAGGTATTACACTACACTACACTGAGGTATTACACTACACTACACTACACTACACTACACTACACTGAGGTATTACACTACACTACACTACACTACACTGAGGTATTACACTACACTACACTACACTATACTGAGGTATTACACTACACTACACTACACTGAGGTATTACACTACACTATACTACACTACACTGAGGTATTACACTACACTACACTACACTGAGGTATTACACTACACTACACTACACTATACTGAGGTATTACACTACACTACACTACACTGAGGTATTACACTACACTACACTACACTACACTGAGGTATTACACTACACTACACTACACTATACTGAGGTATTACACTACACTACACTACACTGAGGTATTACACTACACTACACTACACTACACTGAGGTATTACACTACACTACACTATACTGAGGTATTACACTACACTACACTACACTGAGGTATTACACTACACTACACTACACTATACTGAGGTATTACACTACACTACACTACACTGAGGTATTACACTACACTACACTACACTACACTACACTGAGGTATTACACTACACTATACTACACTACACTGAGGTATTACACTACACTACACTACACTACACTGAGGTATTACACTACACTACAATACACTACACTACACTGAGGTATTACACTACACTACACTACACTACACTGAGGTATTACACTACACTACAGTACACTACACTGAGGTATTACACTACACTACACTACACTGAGGTATTACACTACACTACACTACACTACACTGAGGTATTACACAACACTACACTACACTACACTGAGGTATTACACTACACTACACTGAGGTATTACACTACACTACACTACACTGAGGTATTACACTACACTACACTACACTACACTACACTGAGGTATTACACTACACTACACTACACTACACTACACTACACTACACTGAGGTATTACACTACACTACACTACACTACACTGAGGTATTACACTACACTACACTACACTACACTACACTACACTACACTGAGGTATTACACTACACTACACTACACTGAGGTATTACACTACACTACACTACACTGAGGTATTACACTACACTACACTACACTACACTACACTGAGGTATTACACTACACTACACTACACTACACTACACTACACTACACTGAGGTATTACACTACACTACACTACACTACACTACACTGAGGTATTACACTACACTACACTGAGGTATTACACTACACTACACTGAGGTATTACACTACACTACAGTACACTACACTACACTACACTACACTACACTACACTGAGGTATTACACTGCTCTCACAGTGTAGTCAATGTGAGCGTCCCAGTTCGGGTCCTGGGAGATGGTTGAGCCCAGAAACTGAATTCTCCGCTGCTGCTACAGTGCTGTCCATGATGGAGAGATGGGGAGAGTGGGGGGAGGGTGTTCCTGAATCCACCATCATCTTCATCTCCATCATCATCTCCAGTGTTCCCAGTGTGTACAGTTCCAGGTTGTTCAGATACAGCTCCTCATCCTCCTGTCTGTAAGCAGACCCGTCTCTGTCCTGAATGAGGCGATGACTGTGGTGTCATCTGCATACTCCAGGAGCTCAGCAGAGGGTTCTGCAGAGGTGCAGTCAGTGTGTGGATGGAGAAGAGCAGTGTGGAGAGGACAGAGCCCTGGGGGCACCGATGCTGACTGTACAGGTGCTGGAGGTTTGTTCCCAGCTCTACCAGCTGCTGCCTGTGCTGGAGATCCAGTGGCTGACAGAGGTGGCACGGAGAGCTGTGTCAATACAGGGCAGGAGGAGGATGGGATGAGCTGAAGTCCACACCGAGATAAAGCTGCGACACTGCTCTCGTCAGCTCATTACTCCTGACTCTGGATCAGTGCACGGTGGTGTTGGTTTGAAGACCTGCCAAGAGGCTTTCCATCTGAACAGTCAGTGTTGTGTCTGTATTCAGAAACTCAGCAGATTCTGTCTTTAGGAGCTAAAATGAACACGGACCTGCCTGTGAGCTCCAGCTCTACTGAATGAGGATTACTTCTGCAACATCTCCGACACTTCTCAGCTCTCTTCTGTTCCAGCATGTTGTGTTTCTGTGCTGAGCTGCGGTGACGAATACCGACTTGTTTAAACTGTGGTCATTTAGCCAAAGTAAACCCTGTGTTTATTTCTAAAAGCAGTGCTGAAACCGTGAAATAAGAACTCATTTTCCCCCGCTGAGGGTAATTATAGCTTTCTGTCCAACACGGTCTGTCTACACCCTTTGTTTAAATAAATACCATATAAAGAGAAATTCATGGCTTACTCAACTTAAACAAACAGGGTAAACGTAATGCCACAACACAACTGTTGGCCATGTAAAGCTACACTGGTCATACTGACGCACACTGGCTGGTTCTGTTGAGAACAACATTAAGTACAGTACGTGAATAAACACAGCATATGAAGCAGCAGAGACATTATGCGTCATCTGAGAAATGATTTATATTCTAATGAAGCGGCGAGACCTTGAAGTGGAAAGAAAGAAAAATAAAGAGAAAGAAAAAGTAAAGACTGGTCCAGCGGTTTATCTGCGGTATATATATACAGTATATGCATCTCTGACTGCAGAGTTACCGGATCTTCACTCCTCAACACAGGCGCTGGCTGCTTCTGGACTGTCTCTGTGAGGGTCATCGCACCTTATATTATATAAATATTCTATATATTATTACATATATAATTGAGTGTGATTCTCTGAGTAAGTACAGTGATGCACACGCTCAATGACGTAAACTGGACCCTCGTCTATAGTCGAATCCCTCTGACTAACGCTACTGTAATTCGTCTGATCAGAGATATCTCTGACGGCTCAGCTGGCCCATTAATAGGCTAAATCATCCTCTAAACACATGCCCTGTTCCACCGGCTTCAGAAGAAAAGAGGAGAACAGAAGACCGTCCTAAATCTGCATTCAGAGATAATGTGGCCTAAAAACCGTATATTCCTCCTGGTCCGCTGTCTGTGTTGCCATGGCAACTGTGTTCACTCACGTTCCTCCAGCAGCGGCGGTTTGGGCTCAGAGTTCTGCTTCATATCTTCATGTTTAAGCTGAATATAAACAGCCGCGGTGTGAACTGATATTTAATAAACCAACAGACTCTGGAAACCTCCTCATATGAGACCAGCGGGTCCTGCTCATCTCCTCCAGTAACTCTGACCGTGTGTTATTGTTCAGGATCTGATGATGAAGCCGGGTCTATTACAGATCAGATTATTCATTCAGCAGAGGCTTTCTCCACAGTGGTTCTGATATGAGGACAGCAGAAGCTCCTGAATCAGCAGAACATCATCATGTAGGTCCAGTGTCAAGTCCAGCTCACGCTACCAAACACTCAGTCAGGCCGCTCTGGGTCTTCATCTTCATCTCTACACTGCTGTGTGTGCAGCGCTGACAGGTCAAAGCTGCTTCACAAAATGATCAAGACAGGAGAGAAACCCAGATCAGAACAGTCCAATCAGTGTAGATGTGGAGAACACACAGCAGAACTCCAGCAGCTGATGGAGAACGAGCTGCAGAACCAGCAGTGTGTGTTGTACTTAGCAAACAGTTGCTGTGTGAACACTGTACACACACACACACACACACACACACACACACACACACCTGCAGATACACTCACAGCCCCTAATGTAGACACAAAGCACAGTGCAGTACACTAACAAGAGCAGAAGCAGAGTGTGTGCAGCAGAGAAGAAGAAGAAGATGGAGGAGGGGGAGGAACTTAGAGCAGGTGTAGAGCAGCGGGAGCAGGAGAAGATCCAGCACAGACACACACACACACACACACACACGCACGCACACACACTTAGCCATATCCATACACACACTTGCTTAGTCAAGTCAGTGTGTGTGTGTGTGTGTGTGTGTTCAGTATGTGTGTGTTCGTGTTCAGCGTGTGTGTGTGTGTGTGTGTGTGTGTGTGTGTGTGTGTGTGCAGGTCTCCTCCAGTGAGTGTGTTCAGTGTGTGTGTGTGTATGTGTTTGTGTTCAGCGCGTGTGTGTGTGTGTGTGTGTGCAGGTCTCCTCCAGTGTGTGTGTTCAGTGTGTGCTCCTGTGTGTGTGCAGCTGTGTGGCTGTGGGATTCTGGGAGTTGGAGTTTGGCTCTCCATCACGCAGGGAAACTTCGCCACACTCTCGTCCTCGCTGCCGTCGCTCTCCGCCGCTAACCTACTGATCGCCGCGGGCACCGTTGTCATGGTGATCGGCTGTCTGGGCTGCGTGGGTGCGGTCAAGGAGAACCGGCCATTGCTGCTCAGTGTGAGTATACACACACACACACACACACACACACACACACAAAATACAGACACATCACAGAACACACACACACACACACCACAAATGTGGGTCTCCTGGAGCCTCTGAGGCCGGAGCTGGACAGGTTTATTGGAGATGAACACATGCTGAAGAGTAAAGCAGAACCCCTCCCGGACCCTAACCACAGAACCCTTCCCTAAACAGAAGACTTCCCACAAGCCCTACAGTCTGTCCTCCTGTCCGTCTCCTAATTGTCCATTTTTGCCTTTGTCATTCCTGACCTGTAATGGATGAGTAGCGAGCTCAGAGGATATATATATATATATCAGTCAGTATCGCCCTGTGGTCTGAGGAACCCTGACCCAAACATTCATCTGTAATCCAGAATCAGAAGTGTGTGCTGACGCTCCTCCTCCTCTGCATTTATCCTTCATTCAGGAGTTCACTCTCAGCTGATGATTGATGATAAAGCGTGTTTGGCATGCCGTCTCGGGAGAGAGCTCTGAGCTCATAAGATCCTCGAGCCCGGGGCTCTCCCCTGTTTACAAGGCGAGAGGGGAGTTTGAGTTCAGGTAGATCCGGAGAACTCCCCTGCTGTAGTAGCTAATGAACAGATATTGATCGCTCTTCAGAGATAACTACTGACTAGCAGCACGTCTGTGGTGCTGATTTGGATTAGTCAATTCACTTAAGCTGCATGTTTTTGGACGGTGGGAGGAAACCGGGGAACCCGGGGGAAATCCACGTGAGCACGGGGAGAACGTGTAAACTCCTCACAGAAACGTCAGCTGGCTTGGTAAGGCCTAGAACCAGTGACATTCTTGCTGTGAGGCAACAGTGCTAACCACTGGGTCGCCGTGCCACCCATCTAGGAAAGGAGGAGGAGTAGGGGTGGAAGGGGGATTCTTTAAAATGAAGATGGCTGTGATGTGAACTGAGGGTGTTTATAGTGGCTCAGGAATCGTCTGATTGGTCAATCATGAATTGAATAATGCGGGAGCAGCCGTGAGCAATCATAAGTGTAGAAATAAACTTCACTCAATAGTGGCCGTTATAGAGTGCTCTGCAGACGCCTCAGCTCCACATCAACACACACACACACACACACACACACACACCTGCTGTGAGCTCGAGGTGGAGGACACCAGCATAATTCTCCTCCACAAACCTCTGAATCACATTAAATCCCCATTCCAGAACGCCACAGGTTACGAGATTATCCAACAACACAAACTCCAGAACCACTGACCCACTGACCCGGGCCGCTGTAAACACCCTACATCAGCTTAGATGAGCACAGAGAAACTGAAGTGCAGGTGGATTAATAAGAGTGTCCTACAGATCGACACAGACGCACGCTGAGCTGAATCAGCATTATAGTATTGTCCCTCAAATCAGATCAACCATCTGCAGAATCTCTGAGTTCTGGAGCAGCCTGAGGAGCGCAGTGTAATGGACACAGAGCGGCACGTTTGACCTGCTGTACTCTGAGTTCCAGAAGTGAAATAATACACCAGTCTTCAATATGTGTGCAGAAGCATCTGTTACTGGGCTGCGTTGTGTTTCTGCAGAGTCTGCATGTGTAATGATGATCTGAGAGACGACGCAGCCTGTGAGGATGGAGATGTAGAGTCTGAAGTGTGTTGAACCGTGACTCCGCAGCTCACAGGACGGGTTCTACAGTCTACAGAGGGCAGATTGATCTCGAGTCCTGCAGTGTTCCTCTGACTGGAGATGTTTGCTTGATCAGTGTTTTTGCTTGTGTTTCTGCAGTTCTTCATCCTCCTGCTCCTGATCTTCCTGCTGGAGATCCTCTTCATCATCCTGTTCTTCGCCTATCAGGATCAGGTGTGTGTAAATGCTCTTCTTACAGTGTTCTAGTGATTCAGCACAACACACACTTCATTAGGCTCACAGTAAACTCACAGTCACTGTTCAGCTCAACTCTTCTCTCATTATATCCATGTGGAGAAGCTGCAATCATAAATCAGTACTGTAGGCCGTCTCTTCATGTGAGACACACTATTGAACACGTTTATTCTGAAAGCTCCAGCAGAGTCAGGGGGTTCACATGAGTCTCATGTTGGGCTGAACTGAATGTGCTGTTAGTCCAGAAGAAGACAACGCTGAAGATCAGGGAAGAAGATTCCCAGAGAAACACTGAGCTGACCGAGGACAGGCTGGTCTTCTGCACAACCTGAAGACAACATGAGGAATACCTGCAGAGATGAAAACACTGATGGAGGACTGAAGGTGTCCAGGAGATATAAAGATGTTCTGTTGGTTCTGGAGGTGTCTCTACATCAGCAGATCTCTGCTGTTCTGCAGCTGCGCATGTCAAGGAATATACAGCAGACGGCTCAGTAATGCTGGATCTCCATCTCTGAACATCAGCAGAGAGGATCTGATCATCAGACGTCGCTGCTGGAGCTTCTGGCTCAGTGTAAACACACAGTGCTACTGCCGCACACATGGACAATATCTGTGATGGACCTGCTCCAAACACAGCAGATGAATCTGTTGACTGTTTCCTTCTCGATTCAGTATACACACACACACGTGTGTCTCCTGTTCCACACAGATGACTGTAATCAGCCTCTTCATCCTCTGCTGGTGTGTATTATTGATGACGTGTGTGTTGAAGGCTGTATGAAGAGCACAGAGCTAATATCTGACACCAGCAGACGACCACAGGGAATACTGGAATACAGCAGAGACAGACATCTATATCTATATATCTATATCACTATATATATGTGTGTGTGTGTGTGTGTGTGTGTGTGTGTGTGTGCGTGTGTGTATGCGTGTGTGTGTGTGTGTGTGGAGGCTGGAGCTGCTGAAATCCTCCAGTGTTCTTCTTCTCTGTTTGCGCTGTTGAATTATTGATCGCTGACGTCTGTTCGGCCGCCACTGATGATGCAGATGTGCACAGACAGACTGAAGAACCTTCATTTACAGCTCATCTCCAGCTGAGATCAGACGAGGCTCAGCATCACTGCAGCGTTCTGTGTATTTACACCCGCTCTGATGATGATGATGATGATGATGATGATGATGACGTCCACATCAGATCATTCATCCTCGTTAAACTAAACTAACGGAATAATCCACAGTCCAGCAGCTGCAGGAAGTCCAGCGTTCCAGCTCGATCCTCCTGACTGAAGAGCTCCTCTGGGTTATTATCCTGCAGCTGTACTGGTGTGTCTGATAGAGGAGGATCTGTGTGCAGTGTGTGTGTTCAGCGGTACACAGGTGGATCAACAGAGCACAGTGAGCGGGACTGAACACACACAGCTCAGTTTCTGCTGGTCTGTCCGCGTTCCTCTGCTTTACTGAAGATCACAGTGTTCACGAATGACCTGAAGCTGGAGCTGAAGTGGGTAAAGCTGTGTTCGATTGATTTAAACACACACACACACACACACACACACTACACTGAACACATTAGAGATTCCCCTGTAGAGATACACATTCCCCAAAGCCAAAGTTCCTGTGTTGAAGGTGAAGCACAGAAGAGTCTGGAGTTCCTCATGTGTTGACCTCATATTGACAGATGTACAGTTCAGATGGGTTGTTCAGATGGGTCGTCTGTCCGTCCGCTGAGCCACTATGGAGGAATGATTACAGAACAAACATTATTAAATAGCAGTGATGGAGAAGCGCAGACACACACACACACACACACACAC
Source organism: Danio aesculapii (assembly GCF_903798145.1). NCBI lineage: Eukaryota > Metazoa > Chordata > Actinopteri > Cypriniformes > Danionidae > Danio > Danio aesculapii. The sequence goes on along the minus strand of NC_079444.1, from coordinate 72,560 downwards.
AGAAGCTGGAGCACAGCACAACCACAACATCACCATCATACTGATATAATAATGAAGGCAGACGCAGACGCAGACGCGCAGCTCTAATCTGCTGAACAGGAGTGATGACCGAGCGCAGACGTGTTCATCAGGGACTGTTTTACTCTGGATTTAGTCTGTACAGTATTGCTTCTGTATTGTTCATCACTAATGGAATCACTGATGCAATAAAGATCAAGAAGATCCTGACCGAGACACACAGTAAACAGAGCGAGTCTGCTGGAGACGCCTCCGCGATCTGTGTTAGGGTTCATTAGGGTTCTCCTGACCTCAGCTCTCCTCCTGCTGCTCCACATTCATCTGTTCCTGTTGGGTTGGGTTGGGTTGGATTGTGTTGGGTTGTGCTGTGCTGGGTTGTGTTGGGTTGTGCTGTGTTGGGTTGTGTTGTGTTGTGCTGTGCTGGGTTGTGTTGGATTGTGTTGGGTTGTGCTGTGCTGGGTTGTGTTGTGTTGGGTTGTGCTGTGTTGTGTTGGGTTGTGTTGGGTTGTGCTGTGTTGTGTTGTGTTGTGCTGTGCTGTGTTGTGTTAGGTTGTGTTGTGTTTGTATTGGGTTGTTTAAGTGTTCTCCTAACCTCCGCTCTCCTCCTCCTCCTCCTCCAGATTGATCTGTATGCTCAGAATGACCTGAAGAAAGGCCTGCAGCTCTTCGGGACTGAGGGCAACATCGGTCTGACCAACGCCTGGAGCATCGTGCAGACAGACGTACGGCTTCTCTTCTCTCCTCCGCTGTCAGGGATCCGCAGCCGATGGCCTCTCGCTCAGACCACTGATATCAGTTATTCATATATATTTCAAGAGTTCACACTTAGCTCACGATTTATACATAACTTGTTTGGCGTGCTGTCCCGGGAGAGAGCCCTGAGCTCAAGGTCACTGGGCCACCGTGCCGCCCATTCTGGATAAAGGTGGAAGAAGGGGAGGAGGAGGGTTGTAGAGAGGAAATGGGGATATATAGTGACTTGGGATCCTTTGATCATGGTTAATCATGAACACATGCTCCTCTCGAAATTAGTTTAAAATGAAACGTCACATGTGATGTGTGCAGACTCACTGTGGGTTTAGCTGGAGACTCTAGTGAGAGCATCACAGCAGATCCCCTGGAGGACTCTGAGCACCAGCACATATCAGTACAAGTAGAAGATTCTCTTCAGGTTCAGCACAGGACACATGACTGAAGGGGCGGGGCCACATTTACATAAATCTGCATAAAGCTGCGCTCACACTGGGCTTTTCTCCCCATAGACTTTCATTCATACGCACGCCAATGCGTCAGGCGGGAAACGCAAGGTCATGCGTCAAGTTTCGCAGGTCGCTGCGTGAAGCTTGGTGAACTTTGACCTGCGAAATCGCATCATGTGACTGCGTGAGACCAATCGAGGATCAAAACAGAACCTCTCTGGACAGAAATGTAAAACATGGAGCAATCGCTCGCTTTATTAATGTCTAATCATCTTGTTTAATCCCCTTTTCACAGCGCCGCACGGCAGAATATTGCATTATCTAACTCTAGTGTGACCGCAGCTTTACTCTTGAACATCATGAGATCGTCAAAACAGTCACTGGAGATATATGAACACGGGGCAGATGTAGCATCTTCACCACCATCATCACCCTCATTATTATTATCTCCCAACAGCTAAGAGCCACAGGGGAGACAATACAAGATCTGTTGGAGAGTCTTGGAAGGCAGGACATGACCGTGTGTGTGTGTGTGTGTGTGTGTGTGTGTGTGTGTGTGTGTTGTAGTTTCGCTGCTGTGGAGTGACCAATCACACAGACTGGTTTCAGGTGTATAATGCCTCTCGTGTGCCGGACTCCTGCTGTCTGGAATACAGTGATAACTGCGGCCTGGAGAACCCCGGCACCTGGTGGACAGCTGTGAGAACACACCTGAACACACATGCACACACACCTAAACACACATGCACACACATCTGCACACACACCTGAACACACATCTGCACACACACCTGGACAAGCCTAAACACACACATTTTCACACACACCTGGACACACATACCTATAAATAAACGATGAGTACACAGTCACTGATGCTGAGCTGCTGTGTGTGTGTGTGTGTGTGTGTGTGTGTGTGTGTGTGTGTGTGTGTGTGTGTGTGTGTGTGTTTTCCAGCCATGTTATGAGAGAGTTAAAGGTTGGCTGCAGGAGAATCTGGTGGCTCTGTGGATTTTCGCTTTGTGTACGGCCCTAACACAGGTACTAAACACACACACACACACACACACACACACACAGCTGAACACACAATCGAATCACAACAAACACATCAGAGCTCTGTTTAGAGCTTTAATGACCACGTGGGTGTGTGTGTGTGTGTGTGTGTGTGTGTGTGTGTGTGTGTGTGTGTGTGTGTGTGTGTGTGTGTGTGTGTGTGTGTTCCTGCAGATCCTGGGTCTGGTGTTCTCCATGACCATCTTCTGTCACACAGTGAAGGCAGCGGACACTTACTATGCGTAGACTCTTGGCGGAGCAGAACTGACCAATCCCAGCTCAGCTGTTCTCTGATCTCTCACACACACACACACACACACAGGGATCTTCAGGATGTTCTTCAGTGTAAATATGCTGTCTGTCTGGGAAACTGTGGGGCGACGCTACACACAGCTGCCATCGCTGATCATCTAGACTGAGCTCAGGAGATGGAGGGAGGACGCTGGTGAAGAAGAACAGCAGAGTAAAGGAGAGCTGTGTTTATAATCAGTCAGGCATCTGCAGCGCAGCTCTTCAGCGCACACACACACACACACACACACACACACGTTAAACATTAATACTGTATATTTCATCATTTAACCCCTAAAGCACACCTGTTAGTCGAGCATCAGTGTGTTCCTGTGTTTAACTGAGGAATAAATTTACAGAAAACACACACACACTACTGTCTAGTGTTTCCACAATACTGTGCACTTTACTCAGATGCACACACACACACACACACACACACACGACTGGTCTCCAGTGCAACAATCATGCTGATCAGCATCTGGACTCACCACACCTGTGAGGGTGGATGATCCCCTCAGTATAGAGCTCAGCAGTATTGGAGAATCTGGCCTCGTGTGGACAGAGCACAGTCTGCTGTTGTTTTGGTGTGTTATGAGCACTTCTTTAAGACGTCAATAACCCTGTCTGCTGTCTGTCCTGGATACTGGAAGATCCAATCAGATCAGCACGTGTCAGCGGTTGAGCAATAATGCTGGATCATAATCAATAATGAGCTTTCATCATCAGCGGAGCCTGAAAGAGTTCAGCACATCAGACCAAACTCTGCCCTGTCAGATCAGTAAAGCTCAGCTGATGTGCTGGAGTGTCTCGGCTTTACAGCAGAACTGAGCCAGAGGAGCAGAATCAGGCCTGATGTTCACAGTCTGCTTCAGAATAAACCCAAACCGACCCGTCAGACGTTTATAGCTTCAGAAATAAACCCGAACCGACCCGTCAGACGTCTGGAGCTTCAGAAATAAACCCGAACCGACCCGTCAGACGTCTAGAGCTTCAGAAATAAACCCGAACCGACCCGTCAGACGTCTAGAGCTTCAGAAATAAACCCGAACCGACCCGTCAGACGTTTATAGCTTCAGAAATAAACCCAAACCGACCCGTCAGACGTTTATAGCTTCAGAAATAAACCCGAACCGACCCGTCAGACGTCTAGAGCTTCAGAAATAAACCCGAACCGACCCGTCAGACGTCTGGAGTCTTAATATTGACGCAGAGTTTCACTGTTTACGGTGAACAGCAGCATGCGCCTCTGCTGCCCCCTGGTGGAACGCTCTAGTCTGTGCCGCTTCTACATGGACAAACAGGAAAAAGGTGTGGTCATATTTAGGGTTGGTGGATGATATTCAGCACACTAGTGAGGGAACGACAGCGAGGGCAGTGATCCAGCTTCTTTTCTAGCTCAATGGAAAACACACTGAGGCAGCTGAGCTGAGTGAAATCAACACACTCCTTCAGCAAATCTGGGCTGCAGAATTCAGTGCACTTTACAATCATCATAAGACAGAAAATAAAGGTAAACGCTCCTATGAGGATGTTTGGACAGAGCTGTGTGTGCACGGTCATGCTGGAGTGATAGAAACACAACACCGCTTTTTATATTATTTCCTGACATTAAAATAGGAGCAACAATTGCGTAAAGCAACCGGGATTAAACCATGTGTTCAGCTCACTGTGATGATCAGTCATTATCAAATGTGATCAAGAGTGAGTTTCACAAGTTTAAGATGTTTATAATTCAGTGCATGTGTGTGTGATGAAGACGGTAAAATGGCTGTAACTCATCTGCACAGCCGCATGTCAGTAGTTATTAAAGACGCTTCAGTCCCGGTGTGTGGACGGTTAATCCGGTTTAATGTATGGTTACATTACCATAACATATCCATACAGCAGTGGATATTCACCTGTGTCCTGTCACTCTGTAACACTGTCTGTGGCTCATCAGTGCAGAAAGGCTTTCAATTCAATTCCCCTTTATTTGTATAGCGCTTATACAATGTAGATTGTGTCAAAGCAGCTTCACATAAAAGGTCACAGTAAATAGGAACAGTGTAGTTCAGTTTGTAGTGTTTAAGTTCAGTTCAGTTGAGCTCAGTTCAGAGTGGTTTAATAATCACTACTGAGAGTCCAAACACTGAAGAGCAAATCCAACGATGCGCAGCTCTACAGATCCTGAACCATGCAAGCCAGTGGCGACAGCGGAGAGGGAAAAAAAACTTCACTAAAGGCGGAAGTGAAGAAAAAAAACCTTGAGAGAAACCAGGCTCAGTTGGGCACGACCATTTTAATTTCTCCGCTGGCCAAACGTCTTGTGCAGAGCTGCAGTCTCAGTGGCGGAGGCTGGAAGCTGGCCTCAGCGAAGACTCGTCTGTCTCTGGAGCGTCACAGGAATCAGTCTCATGTTCTCCACTCCTCCATGACCATCACAGTAGCTGCTCAGGATACGGCCTGGTCCAGGATATAAAAAACCTTGGGATCATCTCGTCGTTGGTCTTGGATCGAATCAGTGACTCTGCATAGTCTGAGGGCCTCGGGAAGAGTATCCCCAGGTGGAAATGGAGAATAAAGAAAATAATTAGCATAGCTGATGTTCACAGTGTATATCAGCAAGATGCAAGATGCAAAGGCTTGAATGAACTCTACGATGAGCACATCCAATGACCGCTGGAAAAGTTCTTCCTGATCTTCCAGATCTGCTTCGTTCTCGTCCGTCACTGTGCTGTTTATCCTTGTGAGACGCAGCAGGTGAAGGCTACATCGATCAGGACAGGCAGGTGGGAGTGGTGGGCGGGGAGAACTAGCTAATTAGCATTAAAGGCACAGGCAACAAGAACAGCTCCAGTGTGCCAGCGCTCCGATCTCCCACATTCAGAAAGCTCCGACCGATCATCTGAGGGGAGTTTGAGCTGCAGCTGTGTCTGGAGACACACACAGGCTGATCTCACAGCTAGAGAAGGGGAAACCAGGAGCCCTTTAACACCAGCAGACATACACCCAATGCTGGAACACTCCTATTTCATCAGTTTAACTATAATCAACCCTAACACAGATGAACAATCACGACATAACGAGCACGCTCCAGCCGCCTCTGCTCTCCAGACGCTGGCCTGTGATTGGTCATGTTGATAAATGCTTTTCAGGGTAGTCATTTCAGCATTGTGTGTGTGTAGAGCTGTGATCTGTGTGTGTGTGTGTGTGTGTGTGTGTGGGGTTATAAAACATCGACTCAATGTTTAATTTGATGTATTTATTGAAGCGGCGTTGGAGCAGCACAGGAGACTGTACATTTCTGCTTCCTGAATCAGGGAGATCAGCTTATACTCATCCCGCTGTACTGTAATGTGCTTCTGTTAAACACACACACACACACACACACACACACGTGCGCGCTTCATAAAAACTAGGCAGGCCTGAAGTATTGAAGGAAACTTTATTAAAATAAACTAACAGAAACATCACAATGAGGACGACTCCACTAACATTACAGCGGGGCGAGTGTGTCCATCATCTTCATGCTCTCTCTCTCTCTCTCTCTCACACACACACACACACAGGAACAGTTCATATATACAGCTGCTCTCAGTGGATCCTCGTCAGCTCCTCCACGATCTTGATCACCTCATCCACCGTCGCCTCACGCTTCATCCCGCTGCCGTCATCAATCTGAAGACACACACACACACACACACACACACAAACACATCTGAGGAGGAGAAACACACACACACCTGAGGAGAAACGCATCACGTGACCGCAGTTGAGGCTGTAGATTTGCTTCTGATATTGGTGGAGAGCTAATTAGACATCAACACGATGACATGGCCGTGGTCTTCTCATAATCTGAGCGTGTAAACAGAACCGCACATGCTCTCCTCACACTTTAATAAATCAGTGATAAAACAACGTCAAGCATGTGTCATGGTGCTCCAGTACTTTAATAATGACTGAATGCAGACGTCTGGAAGGGGAAGGCGTCCGACACAGCAAGCGTCTGATCTGGACTGTTGTTTGTTCATGATCAGAGGAGGCCCAAATCAACACAGAGGTTTATTAATTACACATCCATGATTACCATGATGCTGGACGTGTAGGGAACTTGACTTCATGTGACTGACACTATGAAATGTAGCTGCTCATGTCCATGTCTGACTGAGTTGTGCACAGTAAACCGGACTGGAGAATCCCACAATGCATTGCTTTACTGTGGAGGCGACTCGATTACAGGCGGCGACACTTCAGAAATCTGAGGATATTAGAGACACGACCCCCCAGTCCCCCAGTCCCCGCCAATTCTACACCCTTGACCACAGTGCTGGTGTCGCTGCACAGGTGGGTGTTTGTTAGTGAGAGTGTGTGTGTGTGTGTGTGTCACCTGCAGTGTGCTGACCACCTCCTGCATCTTCGCTCGACCCAAGTCCAGGAAGCTCTCAATCAGATCCCCGTCGATGAAGCCTGTGGCCTGCTCCGTCTTGCGCTCCGTGTGGAATGACCTCCAGGTGGTGCTAGTCAAGGACTGCACAGGTCAAAGGTCACAGTTCACACTCATACACACACACACACACACACACGCACACACATCTGCTAAAGGATATAAGCTGTGCTCGATCTTGCCGACGCTCTTGATGACCTTGTTGAGGCGGTTTTGCAGATCCAGAAGTAAACTGTACCAGCCCTCCGACAAAGATGTCACCAGACCTGCTCACACACACACACACACACACACACACACACACACACACACACACACACACAATCATTTATATCATGCTAATAGCACAGGCTCATCTCACACTCACACACACACACAGAGCGGCGCAGTGTTTTACCGATCATGCCGTTGACGGTGCCGAACAGCACGGAGCCCTGTGTGGGTGTGGAGCTCTCGCCCAGGTTCTGCAGCACCAGCGACCCGTGAGAGAAAACATTGACGAACTCGCCCAGGTGGAACAGACCCACCTCCTGCAGGTGCTGCCGCTCCTCGTCTGTGGTGGCGGCGCTGGACACACACACACAGTGCAGGAGCATTAGTCAGGTGTGTGTGTGTGTGTGTGTGGGGGGGGGGGGGGGTGTTGGGGAGCGGTACAGCACATGTATCTGGATCTCTGCTGTTACCTGTCCTTCTGGCAGACGAACAGGTTGAAGGCGTTCTCCGCACCGAGGAAGTTGTCATCATCCAGGATCTCCACTGCGCTCATCCAGTTTGGGTTGAAATCTCGAGCGATCTGCAGATGTAAAGCAAAGGAAGTGAAGGAACCGCAGTGTTGAGTCCCAGAATGCCATGTGGTGGGGGGTGGAGCGGGGCGTCACCTCCTCGAAGCTGCCCTCCATGGGCTTGTAGGCCAGCAGCAGCACGGAGCGCATCAGGTCTCCCACCAGGATGAAGTCTCCTTTGGTCTTCAGGTACAGCGCCATGATGTTGTTGTAATGGTTACACTCGGTGCGCAGCTCCTTCTCTGCGGTCCACTCGTACAGACGCACCTGCAGGCGGAGCACAGCGTCAGCACCGCACACCCCGACCCACACTGCCCAACTGACTGACCCGGACTGACTCAACAGCTGACTGAACCACAGCACAGACTGACCCACAGCCGAGTGACCCAGCCCACCAAGAGAAACCTGACCAACCCATACACTCCAACCCAATGCCTGACTGACCCACACTGCCCGACCCGAGCACACTCACCGTACTGTTGATGCTGGCCAGCAGTTTACCATTGAACTCCACCATGGAGTAAACGGCACCTTTGACCTCCTTCTCTGCCACCGTCTGCAGCTTGCCTGAACACACACACACACACACACACACACACACACACACACACACACACACACACACACACACACACACACACAGTGATGTATAATGCGGGTCAGGGCTATTGAATTAGTTTGTCATGTGGGCCAGTTCATCAGTTTATGAGAGATCTGAGCTGCAATATGAGTGAGGACACAGCAGCAGTGTGAGAGCCCATGTGCTGTGTTTGTGCACTGTAAGACACACACGTTGGCTTTTCCTACACTGAAGTGTTTATATATTAACATTACGTTATATATTTACATGTATTCTGAAACTACATCACTGTACTGCACCACAGGCTTTATTATAAACATGTCCAAGTGTTGTATTTCACAGCACCGTGCTGAAGCAGTCGTCTGCTGTGGTTTAAACTGCAGAACTATTATAGATTAGGGTTATGATTATAGTGTATTAGATTATTCATCTAATATATCTTGATTGCTCTGAAAGCCACGCACTACTCTCACGGCTCCAGCGCCAGACGTTCTCTACCGGGTGCGTCTGTATATTGGCAGATATTCTTAATAAACGTGTGTGTGTGGAACAGACGTGATCTGTGATCGGCCCGCTGCTATAGAACTGCAGCTCGTGCTGTACTGAACAGACACACAGCCCTTATACATCACTATAGCGGCCGCTTTTCCACTCAACTGAATTCATTTTTGATGCCGGAACAAATTGCCTCATGGGCCCAGTTCAGCCGCGGGCCGCCAATCGACTAGCCCTGCTGTGGAGTGTGTGTAAAGGTGTGTGTGTTCAGCGATGCTCACCGTCAGTGTAGTGGAAGACGATGATGCGGCCCTGCTTTGGCTCCGCCTCCTCTGGGTAAACCATCGCCGTGCCGACGATGAAGTAAACAGCAGGATCTCGACCCAGTTTGCAGGACACCATGCTGAGGGCGTACTCGTTCTGCAGGAACTGATGCGCATGCAGCACTGCAGAAGAAGATTTAGAGCTTAGCATGCAGAGATACATCTACATTAGCGTCTGCGCTACAGCTACATTAGCGTCTGCACACCCACCCTCAAACGTGTGCTGGTCCACCACCAGTAAGCTGTGCACCTCCACCTCCTCCCCGAATGACGTCTCGTGGGGCGACGTGCTGCTGGGGAACAGCTTGCTGGAGCTCACACTGCTGGACAGAGCCTGAGACACACACACACTTAATGAAAATCCTCTGCTGGCACTCATGAAAACACACACACACACACACACACACACACACACACACACACACACCCACCCACCCACCTGTGTGCTGGCGCTGGGCCGTACAGCTGCTGTAGTCCCACTGGCATCCTGCATTTCAACTCTACTGGACAAAACTCCAAAGCACTGAGACACCTCCTGATAACAGATCCGCCTGTGAACACACACACACACACACACACACACACACACACACACAAGTTTGATAAAAACTGAATCTGTTTAATTCAGTGCTTCAATTCCGTATAGACAACAGCAATCAGATCACAGACACACACTCACTCACTTGGGTGACTCGTAGAGCGGAACGGTCCGGATGTGGAGCTTCTGGATCTCATCGATGGTGCCGATGGTGAGAGTGCTGTTATTGGCCAGAGCCAGACTGGAGGAGGAGAAATGCAGAGCTGTGATAGGCTGACAGTGCAGACCTGCACACACACACTCACACACCTGAGGAGTGCTGCTTCAGTGTAAGGCCTGAACACTGCTGAAGCAGCACCACTACAGGAATTTCCCACTGGCAGACATTCCCAGACTCCCATTGGCCAGTGCTGTAATGGGTGGGCGTGGCTCTGAGGCTCACAGTAAGCACAGGTGTGTATGTTGTTGTTGTGTGTGTTGTTTACAGTGCTGTACCTGTCCGGGTAGCCCTCAGAGTTGAGTGGGCACATGTAGTTGACCTCCTTCAGGTTGACGTTGGAGAACACCAGCTTGTGGTTGCTGGAGTAGATGACGGTGGGCCGATCAGAGCAGGCGAACACGTTGGAGGTGGAGAGTGAGCGAAAGGTGCGCAGGACGGTGGGCTGAGTGCCGAGAGTCACCTTCTTACGCTCGCTCAGGACACCTGCACACACGCACACACACACACACACACACACACACACACACACACCCTGAGAAACACACCAGCTCAAGAAAGAAAAATATTTAAATGAACTTGAGCAGAGGTTTTTACTGATTAAGGTGATGTGTTAAGAGTGTGTGTGTGTGTGTGTGTGTGTGTGTGTGTGTGTGTGTGTTGTTTTAACCTGTCTGAATATCCAGGCCAAAGTAGAAGAGCGCTCCGTCTCCCAGCGCACACAGCAGGTAGTGGCTGCCCTCGAAGGTGGTCATAAGGATGGAGCGAGGGATGATCTCTGAGAAACCACACACACACACACACACACACACACACACACACACACAGTACATTTAATAACCGCAGACAATAACTGCAGGCAGTCGTACATTAAACATTGTCCTCATAGAGGAGAGCTGACAGTAAACTCAATAATGAATGTGAGCAGCATTAGAGACGTGTCCTGTGCGCTCCAGAACGCATGTCTGACGGCTGCAGATGAGGAGAAACAGGCATACACTGATATAATGGGCTCACTGTTCATCTGTTCACGGGTGAGAGATCTGGCCTGAGTGTTCATGCTCACACATCACAGACAGCAGCAAACACACACGCACGCACACACACGCTTGCTCACACATGCACACACACACGCACGTACACACACACACACGCACGCACATACGCACGCACACACTGAATCTGAACAGTAACATCAGCTGTTAGATTATATTCCACAGGCTGCTCTCACTGGTCAGATGTGCTGAATGAGGACATCTGCTGTTCACAGAGAGTAAACACTACAGCAGCACACACCAGACCATCACTGGGCCAACGCCTAACATTAGACCAACACTGGACTCTGAGCTGGACTAGACTCCTGCATGCAGTGGCGTCTGTAACCCACAGCACAGGCCTCCAGCGCTGCATCCAGACTTCTGTGTTCTGCTAGTGTGGATCTGCAGTCTCAGTCCTGAAGCAGCGGGTCTCCATGATCCTGTGTTGAGTTCTTTGCAGTGTTCTGTTCACACTGGAAAGGTGTGGCCTGCTAACCTGCTGTAGAAGCAGCTCACGCTCACCAGAGGAGGAAACCGGCAGACGTGCAGCACCGGTTATCATGAGGTAAAGAGAAGAGTCCATCAGGAGCTCCTGCACTGCACTGCATGCATGATCAACACTCGCAACACCGCCTTGCCACGCCCACACCACTCTCAGCCCCACCCACATCACTCTCAGCCCCACCCACTCACTACCATCTGCCAGATTCTGTGTCTGCCTGGGAGTGTGTGTGTGTGTGTGTGTGTGTGTGTGCGCCTCACCTCCGCCCAGCATCTCCTTGTGCAGTGGGGTGAAGCAGGGCAGCTTGAGCAGGCGGGCGGAGATGTCAGTCCAGAGCCCCACAGCACAGATGCAGGAGTCAGCAGAGCGCTCGCCCAGAGGAGTGATGTCCAGACACGCCACCTCGTGCTCCATCTCTGTAGAGCTGCAAAACACAAACAAACACACACGCACGCACGCACGCACGCACGCACGCACGCACGCACGCACGCACAGGATGTTTTAAACAGCAGGTGGCGCTCACTGTAATGTTGATGAATACACACCTGACACACCTGAAGCAGCTTTAGCAGAATCTACACTGTAGGTGTGTGTGTGTGTGTGTGTGTGTGTGTGTGTGTGTGTGTGTGTACCTGATCTGCTTGAGTTCTCCACTCAGGATCTGCAGGTAGTACAGCACTCTGCCCACCGCCAGCACCACCTGTGTGTTGTTGCAGGACGCCACGCTGATGTTCCTGCCCTGCGGCTCCTTCCACTCGCTCACCAGAGCCTTACTGTCCTGAGTGACCAGCCGCACCGACACCGAGGTGATCTGAGCGCGCACACACACACATACAGGTTAACACGCTTCCCACCCAAACACGTGCTCACGCTCACACACTCTCAAACGCTCTTACACACACACACACACACACACACACGTGGCAGCTTCACCTGTATGAGCTGCTGATGTGCCACATTCCCACAGAAGAAGGTCTGCTGGTTATCCACAAACCCCTGCAGCTCCGTCTCCTCCACCTCCTCTCCGCTCAGCATCAGCACCCTGTACACACACACACACACACACACACACACACACACACACACGTAAACACACTCAGGTGTGATGCGGGTGTGTGTGGATTAGCTCTGGACTGAAGCAAACTCCTAAACTCTTCTCACCTGGTCTGACCAACGAAAGACAGAACCAGCATATCATCAGTGTCTCTGCTGGACTCTGAGCGCAGAGGCCACAGACCTGCACACACACACACACACACACACACACAGAGTCCTGCCAATGAACATCGATATCACCAATAAGAGCGTTTGTGCATGGTCCTCATGATCTCCAGCGTGATCCAACCCTTCATATGAGCGACACATCAACACTACAGGTAAAGGTGTGTGTGTGTGTGTGTGTGAACAGCGAACGCTGAAGCGCAAACCTTTGATTCCCGGCAGGTCGATGCTGGCGTGCTCGTGGATCCCGATACCATTCCGGATGATCCTGAGAGAGCCTTCCTTAAACGCTCCGGAGCATGTCACCAGCTGCAGGAACACACACACACACACACACACACACACACACACACACACACACACACAGTAATGATGTCTCTAACCCTGACAGGCATCAATCATTGTTTCTCTAATGTCTGGTTAATGAGCCGCGTGTGGATCAGTCGTGGCTGGCTCTGCTATACTCGAGGGGACGTTTATATTACAGTCGTGTTGATAAGAGCAGCTTTGTTTATAGCGGTCACCATGGAAACAGGATATCAGTGCACCACCTGCTGGCAGAGAGCGAGTCTGCAGCTCATTCAGCTCTACCGGTTCCTTCATGCGTTTGATCACAGGAGTTTCCTAAAGTGACGTCAGAGAGTGCTGCAGCACCTCATGCTTAATAACATACAGTAATAACATACAGTAATAACATACAGTAATAACATACAGTGATAACATACAGTGATAACATACAGTAATAACATACAGTAATAACATACAGTAATAACATACAGTGATAACATACAGTGATAACATACAGTGATAACATACCGTGATAACATACCGTAATAACATACCGTAATAACATACCGTAATAACATACCGTAATAACATACCGTAATAACATACCGTAATAACATACAGTAATAACATACAGTAATAACATACAGTAATAACATACAGTAATAACATACCGTAATAACATACCGTAATAACATACAGTAATAACATACAGTAATAACATACAGTAATAACATACCGTAATAACATACCGTAATAACATACAGTAATAACATACCGTGATAACATACAGTAATAACATACCGTAATAACATACAGTAATAACATACAGTGATAACATACAGTAATAACATACCGTAATAACATACAGTAATAACATACCGTGATAACATACAGTAATAACATACCGTAATAACATACAGTAATAACATACCGTAATAACATACGCTTTAAACTGACACACTACACGCCTACTGTAGAGGAAACACACTCATGCTGCATCTGTGCTCGGATTAGGATTTACAACCCAGTGGTTGTGTCTAATTAAACTGAAGGAGCACAGGCAAACGTGTGTGTGTGTGTGTGTGTGTGTGTGTGTGTCTGTCTCTCACCTGGCCTTGTCCCTGCCGCTCCAGGTCTACCACACACATGTCCACTATGGGGCCCAGGTTAGTGAAGGTCTCCATCACCCCCACATACGAGCCCTGGTCATTACTGTCCACATTCAGCTGTGCACACATCACACACACACACACTGGCATTAACACACACACACACACACACACACACACGGACAGCACCATCACAGAGCCAGGGTCCGTCTGCAGGAACACTGACCTTCACCAGCTGAGAGTCTCCCAGTCTGGATCCCACAAACACCACCCCGTTATCCAGATAGGTCAAACACTCCGCGATGGACGTCTGAAACACAAGCAGAGGCTGAAGAGTGCAGTGTGTGTGTGTGTGTGTGTGTGTGTGTGTGTGTGTGTGTGTGTGTGTGTGTGTGTGCGTGTGCGTGCGCATGTCACACACTCATGAACATTAACCGTCTCTCTCTGTTTAAATCCAGACTCAAGACTCCCCTGTCCAACATATCCTCCTCTTTATAGCTGCACACTACACTCTGCATCATGAGCTGGTTCTTCATCATCTGTATTTATACTGTCAGTTTCATTTTAATTATTGAAGTGTGTATATATATATATATATATATATATATATATATATATATATGCTGCACAGTGAGTTCAGGTTTCTTGAAAGGCGCTTTAAATGAAATGTATTATCACTATTATTATAGACACCCTCAGCTCAGTTCTTCAGCATCTATTAACATCATCATTTGATTCCTAATGCAGCACAAAAACACTGACATGACCAAATGCAGAGGGGTGTGTGTGTGTGTGTGTGTACCTCTCCCAGCAGCTCCACATGGAGGTCTTTCAGCACCACGGCTCCGTCCATCAGCTCCTCCTTCTCCAGCAGCAGCATGAACAGCCGGCCCTCCATATCGCCCAGCAGGTACCGCGAGCCATTCGGGTCCACACGGTTGTGGCACACTATGGTGCTTTGCTGTGGGTCCAAAAACACTTTACACGTTGAGCGCACACACACACACACACACACACACACAACACCACTAGAGGAGGCGGCTCACCTTAATAATGGGCGGAGCGACGGCCAGGTATTTATCTCCATTGTGGTAGGTGATGGACTCCTGCCCGATGATGATGGCTCCGCCGAACGGCTCCGGGACTGAAATACCACATTTAGTTTGTACATCAGGCACTGTGAGGACGTCTGATGGCGGCACTCGTCTGATTACACCCGGGTCAGGAGGTTTACAGGACACTCTGACTACACTTCATTCTTCCCCAACTGAACTAAGAGCTATTCCAGAGTCTAACAGTATTTATGAGGAGGATGCAGAGTTTGCTGCAGAGCCCACAGCGCCACCAGCTGGACATGAGTGAATAATGCTGCTGCAGTCTGAACATCTCTGACCTGGTTTCTCTAATTAATCTGAAAAGGTTTGAGAAATGGACTCGACATGTGTTTATTAATGATGTTACTGAAGGAGAATGAGTCCTCAGCAGGTGAGCTGTAAGCTCACATTACCATGGCAATAATCCCCGCCCTCAGGTGTGCTCACCTGGAATGACCATCGACGCCTCGGCCTCCACGTTCTCCTGCTTCCAGGGCCCTTTATTGAACTCCTTCTCCCGGAGGGAAACCTCGTATGTCTTCACGTGTCGGCCCTGCGGGTCCTGGACAGCAGACAACAGCACGTGACCTCGGCCCTGCGC
Source organism: Danio aesculapii (assembly GCF_903798145.1). Taxonomy (NCBI): domain Eukaryota; kingdom Metazoa; phylum Chordata; class Actinopteri; order Cypriniformes; family Danionidae; genus Danio; species Danio aesculapii. The sequence goes on along the minus strand of NC_079444.1, from coordinate 56,786 downwards.
ATGACCTCTGACCCCCCCAGCAGATATACACACACATACCTGATATATGAAGCAGACGGTGGGCGCCTGGCAGCCGTACAGGAACTGGACGTCGATGACCTGCAGCTCCTCCAGCCGGATGTTGAAGGCCTTGAGCTCGCGGTTCTCTCGGTCCAGCGGGATCACCTTGAACAGCCCGTCGTAGAGACGCAGCCCGATCATGCGGCACTCCGGGTCCACAATTCCGATGATCCCGGTCTCCGATGGCCGGCCGATGCGGTCCTGAGGGGGAGAGCAGAGCATCAGACCGAGACAAAACAGACATACACACACACACACACACTGCTGTACCTGCACGTTGCCGTGGGCACGGGTGATGATGTCGATGCTGTCTCCGCTCTGCTTGTACTCCAGAATGCAGGCGTTGTATTTGGCCGTCAGAATGAACAGCAGGTCTTTGCTCTCTCCCTACACACACACACACACACACACACACGTACAGGTGTGTCACAGACAGTCTAATCTGACATTCAGAGCTGTGTTTCTGCTATAGTGAGTGTCACCTTGGGCCTGAACAGCTCCATCACCGCGATCTTGCCGTACATGCCGACCTCTTTGACCGGCCGCAGCCCCTCCGCCGTCACCGCGTAGATCTCCAGCCGCGTGTTCTTGGCGATGAGCAGGTTCAGGTCCTCGGCGGAGGTGAAGTGGCCTGGGCACACACAGCAGAGCTCATCACTGCCATCCCCATCATTAATATTACTATTACAGAGACTGATCAGAGTTCAGCAGCTTATCGATCATCACTCACACACACACACACACACACACACACACAGTGACGCAGGAGACTAAAGTTTCTCCGTGTTGACTGAGGCAGCGGAGGCGTTATAACAACACAACACGCGGCTGTGCTGACAGCTGATAAACAAATGAACCACCAACTAACTAACTATTTACCAACCAACCTACCTGCCTACCTATCTACCTACCTAACTAACTAACTAACTAGCTAGCTAGCTAGTTAGTTAGTCGATGAGCGCGCATTAGCAGAGGCCTGGCGCGCGCGCGGGACATAAACACACTCACCCGTGATGCAGGCGTTCACCGCCGTGGGCTTCTGCGCGGTCACCACGTAGTTGTAGGACATGGCGTTCAGTAAACACACACGAACAGCCAGAAATGAGGAGAAACGCGGTTTACAGCGAGATTTGTTTGCATGAATCCGCTGAGGAGGCTCTTATCCGCCGCAGCAGCACAGCGTCAGTGACAGAGCGGAGCGCCGCCCGCGGCCTGGAGGACACACTGCAGCGCGCTGTTACTACTCTACAGACCATTTTGAGGAATGTAAACAACAACAGTCCTAATGTGCTTCCTGCTCTACATTTTTAATTTCTGTAGCTTTCGAAAATCTATAAAGGTCCACTTGTGAATAAATAATGCTATGATAGCTGTTTTAACGTGAAGATATGACTAAAAATACCTCTTGTTAGTTATGAAATAATCTGATAAGAAGCAGGAAGCTGTTGTTGAACTGTGGAGAAGATAAACTGTGGGAAACTACTACAAGAGCTCTGAAATGCACTTCCCTGATTCCCCCTTAAAGATCAGGACATTCAGTAAAGCGGTGAAGATGACTGTGAGGACACTATACTGACCCCGCAGTGCTCTTCATCTGGGTTACTCTGATGGACAGGTTATTGACTATATCTGCAGACTAATGATCAATCAGAGAACTGATCCTCTTCATATCTCTCACGCACGCACGCACGCACACACGCACGCACACACGCACACACACACACACACGCACACACACACACACAGAGAGAGAGAGAGCCAATAAATCTAAAAGAGTGGCTTTATTTCTGTGTTTGCTCTTGAACATGACTCCTCCATCATATAAACAGAAATAATCATCTGCAGAATATAGAAGAGCACAGCTGAACTCCACACACACGCTGCAGGTGGAGGAGTGTGCCGACAGCTCTGACACACACACACACACACACACACACACACACACACACACAGCAGACAGGTGACACTTTCTCTCACACACGCACGCTCGCACACGCAGGGCTGATTGTGACGCAAACACGTCTCTTGTTTAAACACACCACTGATCTAAACTGTGCAAATGTGCTTCTGCTTTACACACAATGTACAAAGATTACTCTCTCACACACACACACACACACACACACACACACACACACTGAGCTCTTGATTAAGCGATTAGGATAATAAATCACACAGATGATGCAATAATGTCAACAAACCAACATCTCTACACTAATGATGGCAGATCCATAAGCAGACCGACTGCAGAGAGATTCAACACACACACACACACGCACACACACACACACACACACACACGCACACACACACACGTGTGAAGGCACTTCAGAAGCGGATCAGGAGCTGCCTCCATCACTGTTTCCTCACACACACTCGTCTCTCTTAAATGTTCTGTGGCGCACGCACACACACACACACACGCACACACACACACATATATACACACACGTGTACACAAATGTTCCAGCTTCACTAGTGGAGCATTAGCGTTTCACGATTGTCAGCTGCTGAACTGGACAGCCAATCAGAAATGAGGAGGAGCAGGAGGATCACAGCAGAGTGACAGATCCACACCTGCAGGCGCAGCGCAGCGTCCCTCAGCCCGCAGGTGTGCAGGTACAGGTGACTGATGGTCTGTCTGCTTCACTTGCTCTGGAAGTTGCTGAGCTCCAGGTCCTCCTTGCGGCGCCGCTGCTGGGCGAACAGTGAGCTGAACGGGTAGAGTTTTGCTTTGGCGGGGAAGCGCTGCCCGGCGATCTCCACCTCGTAGTCTCCGCGGTTGATAAACTCGGGCGTGAGCACCGCGGGCGCGCCGCCCTCCAGCCGCTGGATGAAGCCCAGACACACGTGCCGCTGCAGGGTGTAGCTGTAGGCGCTGCTGGTGGTGGTGCCTGCCAGTTGCCCGCTGCGATAGATGGGCTCGCCCCACCACGGCCACAGATCCAGCTCCGCATCGTGATCCTCCAGAACCAGCATGAGGAAACGCCGCGTCACCCCAACCTCACGCTGCTGCAGCAGGGCGGCCCGGCCCAGGAAATCTGTGTCCTGCAGGAGCCAGATACACACGCACATACACACACACACACACACACACACACACACACACACACACACACACACACACACAGAGTTGTAGGTGAGCAGACTTGTAAAGGAGCAGAGGTCTGACAGTTTACATGAGTGCTGTTATACAGCCGGTGTGTGGCGGGTTCTGCAGAGTCATCGGTGCTGGACGAGTCTGATGCTGGAGCTGGGAGATCCACATCAACACTAATATCAGGAACTGATTCAGTCTGAAGCTCAGTGTGTGTGTCGCTGCCAGTGGACTGAGCTGTGTGTAGTGAACGCTGCTCCGTCTGCTCTGGCGCTACTGAGCATGTGCAGATGAGTCTCGTCCTCAACATGAACACACTCCCGCAGCTCAGCGCACACAGGCAGCAGCGCAGGACCAGCAAATACACACCCAGGGTCCATACAGGCACAACTCCATGAAAATCAAGGACTTTTAAGAACTTTTTCCAGCACCTACTTTTATTTTCAAGACTGACACAGATTTTACGAATAAAAACATTAATAATAATATAATTATCACTGAGTAATATGATAAACATGTTTGGGAAATGTTTTGTTTATGTGATGATGTTCTCGCAGATAGAAAAAGAGAACAGAACCTTAGTGCTGAAGTAAAAACACTCGTACACTGCTATGATAATACACACGTTTGTAAACGATACTGATCTTCAGTAAAAGTACACCGTGCTCTTTTACTCAGATACGTTTGGGGAAAATCAGATGTTCATTAGCAGCTATGAATCATACGAACACCTCATTCAGAAACATTTCTAGCATCATTATTCAATAATAACATTAAAGTTCCACCTTTGCTAAAAGTTCTGATAGGTTTCAGTTTCCGATAAGAGAATACGATAGAGGTCTGTTAGCATGATCATCAGTCCTGCGTCGATCTCATTCTAAACACTTGATCACGGTTGAGAAGATAAGTCAAGGGCACAGATAAACACCGTCTACTTTAATAGAGAAGAGATCGCCACTGGAATAGGTCTGAGCGCACACGCGTGATGACGAGGAGACATGCAGCTGGTTTGAGAAAGCATGTTTAACAGCTCGCATATCCAGCCTTATGTGCTTATTATAGAGGACCGCAGGAGATCAGCTGTTTCTCCTGCAGTCGCAGGGTTCTCTCCTGTTGCATTCTGGGTAACTGCTACAGAGAGATGTCCGTCTGAAACACTGACCTTGTCAAACTTGACCCTGAACTCGCGTCCGCACTCCAGCGGCGTCGTGAACGAGTCCAGATCCTGACCCCAGAACGCAAAGAACTTCTCGATGCGCAGACTCCGCAGAGCGTAGTAGCCGGCGTTGCGGATGCCGTACTTCTGGCCCACCGACATCACCTCATTATAGACGTGCAGTGCATACTGGGAAAAGGAGGATCACTGAGTCACAACAGCTCTGAGTGTGTGTGTGTGTGTGTGTGTGTGTGTGTCCGCAGATGATGATAATCTAGATCAGCAGGTGATGCTGCAGGTGTGAGTGTGTGACTGACCTCAATGGGAATATAGAGCATGAACCCCGGCTCTCCTGTGTGTGTCATGCTCATCACTCTGATGCCGTTAGCGTAGCCCACGCTCATTTCCTGCAAAACACAAACACCCTCAGGAGACGTCACATGACCACACAGGAGACGTCACATGACCGCGCAGGCGTCTCACCTTACAGAAGAGAGAAGGGAAGTGCTCTGGAGTCATGGACACATACGAGAGTTCAGACAGCACATCCATGGCTCGAGGACCAATCAGATTCAGCGCTGAAGAAAACATGATAAAGTTACATCATCTGGCGCACACACACACACACACACACACACACACACACACACACACACACACACACACACACACACACACACTCCTGATGGACACCTGCTGACCTGTGTACTTCCAGCTGACGTCCTCCAGGTGGAGCTGCGGGTCGCTCGGCATGTGCTGCTTTATCCAGGACCAGCAGTGCACTTGCTGATCAGTGGGAGAGATGATGAAGAAGCTGGAGGAGGAACAGAGGAGGAGTGAACACACACACACACACACACACACACACACACACACGCTTCAGCTGATTGGCTGTTTCTCTTGTTTGTTCTCCTGTGAGGGAGAGTAATATACTGACACTGCAGGACACACTGAACCTGTGTTTGCTGAGGCGCACCACGCTGCAGTCGTTCTCGTAGCCTCCTCTGGCGTTCAGCATGCCCGTGTGCACGATATGCCCGACTGGCACATCCAGATCATTAGCACAGAGACGCTGCAGCAGATGCAGAGCCTGATCCCCTGAGGACTGACACACACACACACACACAGATGAAGGCTGGGCTCCTCAGACGGGTCACTCAGGCTATGATGAGGTGTGTTGGACTCACTGTGAGCTCAAACTTGGTGAAGGAGGACATGTCGATCACACACACCGCCTCCTTACAGCACTTCACCTCCGCGCCCACGATATCAAACCAGTCCGGCTTGTAGAAGGTCTTACTCTGATCCAGCGCCAGCAGGTCTGCGGACAGAACACAGCATTACTCAGCGGCTCACGCTATGCTAATCTACACTCCGCCGGTGCATCCGGCGGCTCCTCACCCTTCCCCGCGGGGACGAAGTATTTAGCGCGCTCGAAGCCGTGTTTCTCCATCCAGCGGGCGCCCTGTGTGTCCAGCCGGTCGTACAGGGGACTGGTGCGCAGCTGCCGGCCCGTCTGGAAGTCCCAGCGCGGAACCTTCAGCTCATACAGCAGCGCTGACAACACACACACACACAGAGTTATTCATTACACATGTCTGAGAACACACACAGCACAACAGCTGACACCACTGCGATGACTGACGGCGGGAGGTCCGGTGTCACCTTCATGATGCAGAGAACAACAGCTGTGATTGGTCAGCTGTGTGGTGATGAGTGTGGGTGGAGCTGAGAGTTGTGTGGGTGTGGCTGAAAGCAATGAGGGCGAAGCTGAGAGTTGTGTGAATTTGGCTGAGCGAAGGGGGGGTGGAGCTGAGAGTTGTGTAGGTATGGCTGAAAGCACTGGGGGTGGAGCTGGGAGCTGTGTGGGTGTGGCTGAAAGCAGTGGGGTTGTGGAGCTGGCAGTTGTGTGGGTGCGGCTGAAAGCTGTGGGGGTGGAGCTGTGAGCTGTGTGGGTGTGGCTGAGAGTTCTGTGAGTGTGGCTGAGAGTGAGGGGGTGGAGCTGAGAGTTGTGTGGGTGTGGCTGAAAGCAATGGGGGCGAAGCTGAGAGTTGTGTGGGTTTGGCTGAGCGAAGTGGGGGTGGAGCTAAGAGTTGTGTAGGTATGGCTGAAAGCACTGGGGGTGGAGCTGGGAGCTGTGTGGGTGTGGCTGAAAGCAGTGGGGGTGGTGGAGCTGGGGGTTGTGTGGGTGTGGCTGAAAGCTGTGGGGGTGGAGCTGGGAGCTGTGTGGGTGTGGCTGAGAGTTGTGTGAGTGGCTGAGGGTGAGGGGGTGGAGCTGAGAGTTGTGTGGGTGTAGCTGTGGCTGAGAGCAGTGGGGGTGGAGCTGAGACTTGTGTGGGTGTGGCTGAGAGCAGAGGGGGTGGAGCTGGGAGTTGTGTGGGTGTGGCTGAGAGTTGTGGGGGTGTGGCTGAGAGCAGTGGGGGTGGAGCTGAGACTTGTGTGGGTGTGGCTGAGAGCAGTGGGGGTGGAGCTGAGAGTTGTGGGGGGGTGGCTGAGAGCAGTGGTGGTGGAGCTGAGAGTTGTGTGGGTGTGGCTGAGAGCAGTGGGGGTGGAGCTGAGAGTTGTGTGGGTGTGGCTGAGAGCAGAGAGGGTGGACATGACATAGTGAGGGCGGAGTGCCCTGGATGAGTGTGTGTGTGAGCCGCTGCTACAGTAGTTTACAGTTCTGGAGTAAACTCAAAACACTTGTGAAGAAACTCGCCTCAGTAGAGCACAGAAACTGCACTGCCGAGAGGTGGTAAAGTCAGAGTACAGCACCGGTTCAGCTCCGGCAGTCTCAGTCTGATCATTTATACTTTAATCCAAGCATTTGTCTGATGCTGCAGAAACACACTTCACCAGCTCACACACACACACACTCACACACACACACAGATACTGCAGTGTCCTCGTACTCACGCATCACCTCCATCACCCGGTGCCGCAGGAAGGTGCGGCTGCTCTGTAGGTTCCCGAAGCGCTTGATGTCCAGAGGCCAGACGTTGGCGCTGGGGTACCCGTGGGTCATCCACTCTGCCAGAAACCTGCGGGACACAAACACAACCATAAACATCATCATCATCATCATCATCATCATCATCATCTACACATCACCGCAGACCCACAGACCCTCCAGCGGCTGCTTACTTCCCCGCTCCTCCAGCGAACGACAGGCCAGACGAGTTCATGCCCGCCAGCACAAAGTATCCGCCAGCGCCCGGAGTCTCACCCATCAGGCAGCGCATGTCCGGCGTGAAGGACTCGGGGCAGTTGACCAGCTGCTGCACCTCACAGGCCTCCAGAGTGGGCATCCGGCGCAGCAGAGCGCTCAGCATCGGCTCTACACACACACACACACAACAGAGAACTCAACAGAGAGCAGAGAACTCGGCACACACACCCCGCAGAGAAGGAGAACTCAGCACACAGCAGAGGAGAACTCCACACACACACAGACACACACACACACACCTGAGAGCCGCTGGTGGAGCGGGCACAGACTTACACTCTGACTCTAATATTCTAATATTTTATCTGCAGGAGCAAAAACAACGAGATCTCCAACATTTAACACACACGTTATCAAGTGTTCATCAGAAGAAGGAAAGTGTGTGTGAATGATGTGTGCGTGTGTGAGCCGTGCCTTTCATGAGCCGCTGTGATTGGTGATGAAACTGAACACCTTCACTATCAGCAGAACAGCGGCTAGTATGACAATCATACACACACACACACACACACACACGCACACGCGCACGCACGCACGCACGCACGCACGCACGCACACACACACACACACACACGCGCACACACGCACGCACACACACACACACACACACACACACTCTCACTGCCCTTCAGATAAAATTAGCAGCACTTGAGCAACAAAGACTGATGCAGACGCTGCCAGATGAAGACACACGACGAGGACAGAGCTGAGGTTCACAACAGCCTTGCAATTCTGCATTTCTGCTGTCTCATACACACACACACACAAACACACACATAAACACACACACACACACACACAAATGAGGACTGGGATCACTCCAGTGAGTGGAGACAAACACACACAATCAAACCAGTAAAACATTCTGAAGGAATTAAAATAATTGTGTGTGTGTGTGTGTGTGTGTGTGTCCACTCACCGAAGTGATCCCAGTCCTCCTGCATGTTCTGCACCTCCAGCTGGTTGCGTCCCTCAGTGAAGATGGGTTTGGGGTTCTTCTCGAAACCTCCAGACAGGATTCCTCCATGCCAAGAGCGAGCGTAGATCCGTCCATCCATGTCAATCACCACTGTGCACACACGCACACACACACGCACACACACACAACACAATCTCACACATATTAGGGTTCATATTTATATATAGAAACAGAAATCGTCATAAACAGAGAGAGAATAGAAATTGGCTGGTTTGCTAACTAAATGACGAATCATTTCATATTACGCTTGAAGAGTCAATAATCTTCCTTATTTCAAACGCGAGTGAACAGTGCTGCTAAAAGCTGAAATCCAATAATGTTGAACTTAAAGTGTAGTTTCAGGTGAAGGGTCAGTGTTTTCAGGTGTAGGTTCAGTGTTTTCAGGTGTAGTTTCAGTGTTTTCAGGTGTAGTTTCAGTGTTTTCAGGTGTAGTTTCAGTGTTTTCAGGTGTAGGTTCAGTGTTTTCAGGTGTAGTTTCAGTGTTTTCAGGTGTAGGTTCAGTGTTTTCAGGTGTAGGTTCAGTGTTTTCAGGTGTAGTTTCAGTGTTTTCAGGTGTAGTTTCAGTGTTTTCAGGTGTAGGTTCAGTGTTTTCAGGTGTAGGTTCAGTGTTTTCAGGTGTAGGTTCAGTGTTTTCAGGTGTAGGTTCAGTGTTTTCGGGTGTAGTTTCAGTGTTTTCGGGTGTAGTTTTAGTGTTTTCAGGTGTAGTTTCAGTAGTTTTAGTGTTTTCAGGTGTAGTTTCAGTGTTTTCAGGTGTAGTTTCAGTGTTTTCAGGTGTAGTTTCAGTAGTTTTAGTGTTTTCAGTGTTTTCAGGTGTAGTTTCAGTGTTTTCAGGTGTAGTTTCAGTAGTTTTAGTGTTTTCAGGTGTAGTTTCAGTGTTTTCAGGTGTAGTTTCAGTGTTTTCAGGTGTAGTTTCAGTAGTTTCAGTGTTTTCAGGTGTAGTTTCAGTGTTTTCAGGTGTAGTTTCAGAGTTTTCAGGTGTAGTTTCAGTGTTTTCAGGTGTAGTTTTAGTGTTTTCAGTGTTTTCAGGTGTAGTTTCAGTGTTTTCAGGTGTAGTTTCAGTAGTTTTAGTGTTTTCAGGTGTAGTTTCAGTGTTTTCAGGTGTAGTCTTAGTGTTTTCAGGTGTAGTTTCAGTGTTTTCAGGTGTAGTTTCAGTGTTTTCAGGTGTAGTTTCAGTGTTTTAAGATGTAGTTTCAGTGTTTTCAGGTGTAGTCTTAGTGTTTTCAGGTGTAGTTTTAGTGTTTTCAGGTGTAGTTTCAGTGTTTTAAGGTGTAGTTTCAGTGATTTCAGGTGTAGTTTTTGTGTTTTCATGTAAAGTTTCAGTGTTTTCAGGTGTAGTTTCAGTGTTTTCAGGTGTAGTTTTAGTGTTTTAAGGTGTAGTTTCAGTGATTTCAGGTGTAGTTTCAGTGTTTTAAGGTGTAGTTTCAGTGATTTCAGGTGTAGTTTTTGTGTTTTCATGTGAAGTTTCAGTGTTTTCAGGTGTAGTTTCAGTGTTTTAAGGTGTAGTTTCAGTGATTTCAGGTGTAGTTTTTGTGTTTTCATGTGAAGTTTCAGTGATTTCAGGTGTAGTTTTTGTGTTTTCATGTGAAGTTTCAGTGTTTTCAGGTGTAGTTTTAGTGTTTTAAGGTGTAGTTTCAGTGATTTCAGGTGTAGTTTCAGTGTTTTAAGGTGCGGTCACACTTGACTTTTCTTCCCATAGACTTCCATTCATACGCACGCGAATGCGTCAGACCGGAAACGCGGGGTCATGCGTTAAGTTTCGCAGGTTGCTGCAGTGCAAAGTTCAAGCTTGGTGAACTCTAACCTGCTAAATCGCATCACTTGACTGCGTGAGACCAATCGAGGATCAAAACAGGACCTCTCTGGACAGAAATTTAAAATATGGAGCAATCGCTCGCTTTTTTAATGTCTAATTATCTTGTTTAATCCCGCCCCTTTTCGCAGCGCCGCACGACAGAATTTCGCACACACAAAGCCCAGTGTGACCGTAGCTTTAAGATGTAGTTTCAGTGTTTTCAGGTGTAGTCTTAGTGTTTTCAGGTGTAGTTTCAGTGTTTTCAGGTGTAGTTTCAGTGTTTTAAGGTGTAGTTTCAGTGATTTCAGGTGTAGTTTTTGTGTTTTCATGTAAAGTTTCAGTGTTTTCAGGTGTAGTTTCAGTGTTTTCAGGTGCAGTTTTAGTGTTTTAAGGTGTAGTTTCAGTGATTTCAGGTGTAGTTTCAGTGTTTTAAGGTGTAGTTTCAGTGATTTCAGGTGTAGTTTTTGTGTTTTCATGTGAAGTTTCAGTGTTTTCAGGTGTAGTTTTAGTGTTTTAAGGTGTAGTTTCAGTGATTTCAGGTGTAGTTTCAGTGTTTTCAGTTTTCAGGTGTAGCTGTGCCTGCAGGTTTAGTTGGAGCCTCACCTGGACTGTTGGATGGTAGCGGCTCAGACAGAGGTTTGGTCAGCAGGTAGAAGTGCTCACATCCATGCAGAGGAACAGACACCTTCACCTCACTGCTCTGACCCAACTCATAAGCCCACTGAAACACACATGCACGCAAGCACATATACACACAAACAAACACATACACACACAGAATTCTGGGTTAACCAACCCTGTGTGACAGCTCAGATATGCAGTGCATTGTGGGTGGTCATGTGTGGTCCAGACTCACCTGTCCAGCACAGTTAACGAAGTATTCGCACTCCACTGACCCGCGATCAGTCTCCACTGCGGCCACGTGACCATTCTTCACCAGCACGTGTGTGACGCTGGTGTGTTCAAAGATCTGCACGCCTGACAGATGAAACACACACACACACACACGTCAGCTGACAATACAGAAACACACATCAGCTGACGACACAGAAACACCTGACAGGATACACACACACACACTCGCATCTCTGCATACCGTGAGCCGCTGCCGCCATCGCCATTGCATGATTGACGTCTGGTGGAGAAACCACAGCGTCCCCCGGCAGGTGCAGTGCGCCCACCAGATCATGAATATTAACCAGTGGGTGGAGCTTCGACACCTCTTTAGGCTTGATGATGCTGCAGGCCACGCCCAGAGCCCTGCAGACACATAGGCGAGTCGCGCAGGTGATTCAGTGTTCAATCAGGTGAGTCATACAGGTGATTCAGTGTTCAATCAGGTGAGTCATACAGCTGATGCTCTACATATGCTGAATGGCAAGAGAATTAGAAGACTGTGAACTGTCAAATACAGCATCAACAGCACTAAAGTGTGTAGGCGGAGCCACATCCGGCCCTTCTGTGCACACACACACACACACACACACACACACACACACACACACACACACACACACTCCTCCAGATTTCTGTGTTTCTGTCCTCATGTAGAGAAACAGAAGCGGCTCACTTCAGTCTGGACGCCAGCCGCTTCAGAGACAGAAACCGGTCCTGATTCTGCGCCAGACACAGAGATCCGGTGCGCACGAAACCTGCAGGAAACACACACACAGTGAGCCAGTGAGTGTATAATGAGTGAGTGTGTGTGTGTGTTGCGCACCGGTGCTGACGCCGGTCTCCTGCTGCAGCCGCTCGTACAGCGCACTGGAGTAATCCGCCATCTGACTCTCGATGGACAACGGTTTGGCCACGCTCACGATGCCTGCGCAGAAGCGGGTGGTGCCGGCTCCGAGCCTACGGCGCACACACACACACACACACGCATGAGGAACTAAGCCCTCTAGCAGCAGTGTATCCCCCAATGCACCTGTGCAGCACTCACCTGCCCTGCTCCAGCAGCAGGATCTCCGTCCAGCCCAGTTTGGCCAGGTGATACGCCACCGACGTGCCCACCACTCCGCCTCCGCAGATCAGCACGCGGGCGCGGGTGGGCAGAGTGGGCGGAGCCTCTGAGCTGAAGACCCGCACGCCTCTCCGGGCCCCGCCTCCCGCACACAGCCAGCGACGCAGGAGGACAGGAGCCCGCGGGCACACACACCACGCACTGCCGCGCATCACTGCGCACCTGATGAACACACACACACACACACACACACACACACACACACAGAATTAGACAACACACACAGATAAACAACACACACAGGTAAACAACACACACAGACACTCTCCCAATAAAACTCAGACTCTTACACAGAGAGAAAAACACAACATACATACATACATACATACACACTATCTCTCTCTCTCTCTCTCTCACACACACACATACACACACACACACACACACACACACACACACACACACACACACACACACACTTCTGTCAGCTATTTATTACATTACAGTAAACTGCATTCCACTAAACAGCAGTTCTTCTGTCTGAATCAATGCTTGCACACATTCACAGGTGTGTGTGTGTGTGTGTGCGTGTGTGTGTGTGTGTGTGTGTGTGTGTGATCGTGAATGGAGATCTGAAGGGCAGCTGAATGTCATAAACACACACACTTTATTCACTATCTCCTGCCTCATGTCCTCCTCAGCAGTGTTGTGTCGCGCCTGTTGCTCCTCTCCACAATAAAGGCTGGAAGTGAGCATTATGTCAGTAATACCGGGGGTCAGGGGTGATTCTGGAGCTGTCGGATCGGTGTCAGTGATGACGGTAAACACACACTCGCTGTGGCAGATGCAGTCCTGCGCCGTGTTTACGCTTGTGTTTTGACATTAGCCGTTAGCTGGAGGCCTGTGAGGAGATTATTGCAGTAAAACAGCACAGCTCGTGTTTATGTCCTCTGTAAATGCCTCCTCTGTAAATGAACCCTCCCGGTTCGAGGCTGAAACACTCGTTTATAATGAAGCTGGCTCTGCTGAACCACAAACTGAAGATTCAGAGTCAAACTCTTCACATCTTCCCAGCTAACACACGACACACACTCTCAAAACATCGCCAATCGCGTTAGCATTGATACTGCCCGCAGCACAGACACATGCATATACTCACCGGCTGAAGCGATCGCCTCTGATCAGAATTATTGATCAGAAATGCGCGATCACAGGCGATAGTGAGTAAACTTTAGCCCCGCTGCAGCTCGCCCGTCTGACCTCCTCACTGCGCATGCGCGGAAACACCTCTCCGTTTGACAGCAGCGAGCTCGAGGTGGGGTACACTGCAGACTATAGGAGTAGCAGATCTACGGCCCAGGCAGTTTTACACCCCTGTTGTTCTTAATGCGTCCAGTAAGGGGAGGCAGTTCAGTATTATTATAAGCCTCCAGAACTTTTAACATCACACCAAACCAACCCGATGAAGAAGTATGATATATACATGTTTAAAACATTGTTTAGCAAAAATGAAACGTAGACATTTTTGATTATATTAAGGTCGATATGAGTGTATGTCAATACGTGAACAAATTGGTGTAATGCAATTCACATGCAGAAACAAAACAACTGCAATATATGCACATAAGTGTTAGTTTGACTCAGTTTTAGCTAACTGTATAAGCTATCTAACCTTACATGTTCTACATCTCACTTTCTTATGTAGGTTAGTTTTCCTTTACTTTTTTGTCTGTCTTTACCAGTATAATGCCTTTCCTATGCCTACACATATTCCGGATGTTTTAGATTAACATGAACAATAATAGTCTGGGGTGTTTAAAAGATAAATATACACAAAAGGAAAGCTCCTATACTTTATTTATACCATTTGTTTCTTAACTTTTCAGCATAGGTAATCCTTTGCATATTTATTTTAACCCTCGAATACCCCCAGCTCTTGGTTTCTGACACCACTGTGAGCAAATGCTGAGTTTGATCATTTACCCTGTGCACAAAAGCTCAGACAGTAAGGATAACCTTTCTTTATTTAGCTACTTACATTTAAAAAGTACTTATTGTTTAATGTTTATTTATTATACAAGATAATGTTTTATTACCAAACCTTGCTTTACACTAATACCTGCAACTGTTAATTAATCAAGAGTGCAAAGAAGGAGCAATAATAAGTAAACCATACAGCCTATAGTTAAAGGTGTGCTGTTCTGCTGCTTTTTACAAGCTGTAAATGCGTCTCTGCTGTCTCTCTCTCTCGTGTGTGTGTGTGTGTGTGTGTGTGTTTGTGTGTGTGTGTGTGTGTGTGTGTGTGTGTGTGTGTGTGTGTGTGTGTGTGTGTGTGTGTGTGTGTGTGTGTGTGTGTGTTTGAGCTGAGAATAACACACAGATAATGTTCTCCAGCTCTCTGAAACTGACCCTTTCAGGCTTTGATCCTAATCGTGGTGTTTTGGTGACTGTCGCTTTAAATGCAAATGAGATTGTGCTCTTTTCAGAAGAGGGCGGAGCTCCAGATGCATATGCATCAGCATAGCGGCAGATGTAAAACAGCAGTGTGTGTGTTGTGTGTGCTTCAGTGTGAGTGTGTGCTTCAGTCTTCTGTCAGTCTATGTTGCTCCTGTCTCTGTTCATCTAGAACTCCACATCTAGAATCCTTTTAGTCTATGCTGACATTATCTTCAGCAGCTCAAACACTCTAATGGCTAATGGACAGACGGCTGCTTCTCACTCAGGGCTGCTGTTTATGGAGAGATGATGGGCACTAGTGGGCGGGGCTTCCCCTTCTGATGACACGTACAAAGAGAGAATGTCAATCAAAGTGTTTCACTCAAGTCTGATTGCTGATAAAACAGAACTCATGTTAACCATCAGAGGCTGGAGATACTCACACACTGCTGACACACAACTGGGGTTAAGCCCATATAAAAGTCAGTTCTGCATTATAGGCGCCCTTTACATGTAAATAGTATCATGATGAGCTCTTAAATGAACACATTTCTGTATTTTCTGTCTGTCTGTTGTCGATCGGCCCTGGACATGTGAATAAAAAAGACAGACATGCACACACTAGACTGCAGAAACACATCAATAGGGATTATCTTCCAGCTACACTCTCATTAATACAAACAGCAGAGGATTATGGTCAGACTTCTGTTCCAGCGTCAGACACGTTTGGCTTCTAGCGAACTACAGCCTGCACTCCTGTTTGTCCTTTCGGCTCAGAATATACGCAAGACTGCGCATGCTAACTAGCCGGTGTGTCAGTGATTCTCCAGCTGAACTCTAGAACTCATACTGCGAGACAAATATCTTGAGTTTGGTGACGTATCGGCCCAGCAGCTCTCTGCGGTCCAGCTCGCTCATCTCCAGCTCCAGCTCCAGGGTTTGGGGTCCCTGCACCGGCCCCGTCAGCAGCAGCTCCCCCGTCTGACGGTCCAAACGCTGCATGCTGAAGTGCCGGCGGCTGCGGCCTCCTGATACAGCGAAGCGCAGCGAGTCTCCGATCATCCTGCTGGCAGACATGCGGAACACGACCCGCGGCGCCGACAGGTTGGACACCAAAGACAGGTAGTGGAAGGAGATGGAGTTTGGGGCCTGAGAGCAGCTCCTGCTGTCTGCAGGGCAGGGGTTCCTCTCGCAGCGCCTGCGCACACAACACACCCTCTTATACCTGAGCTTGTCTGACAGAAATACGTGTGTGTGTGTGTGTGTGTGTGTGTGTGTGTGCGTGTGTGTGTGTGTGTGTGTGTGTTTGTGTGCTGCTTACACTGCAGAGGTTTTGGCGTAGGTGGCGTCCTGTATGTTTGGACACTCCACTTTGACACACTGAAACCCTCCGTATGTATTGACGCAGATCTGCTCGCGTGTGCAGTCGTTCTGCCTGCTGCTGCACTCATCGATATCTGAAACACAAGCAGAACGCGATCAGAATGAGCCAGTGTTACCCCGGAGTGGGTTCAGTGTTCTGTTCCTCTGAGCGTGTTCTGTTCCCCAGAGTGTGTTCTGTTCCCCAGAGTGTGTTCTGTTCCCTAGTGCGTTCTGTTAGTAACTGACCTTTGCAGTTGCGCCCGTCGCGGGTCAGGTTGTACCCAGTGGGGCAGGAGCAGCGGTACCCTCCAGCAGTGTTCACACACGTGTGCAGACATAACCGCCCCGCCGGCCCATTGTGGAAGAGTTTACACTCGTCGATATCTGTGAGAAAACATGAGCAGAAACAAACCCGTCGCAGTTCTGTCCGCACTGAAAACAGCATAACAGTTGCATCTGAAGAATATAAAGTGCAGAGAAAGACCCGGTACTCTCAGAAAGTTCTGCTAGACAGCATCAGAAGTGTTTCTTCAGCCTCTAATCAACCACATCAAGCACTTAAATCTTTAAAGCTGGAGCTACATGGCAATGGTGCCTAACCAGCCCAAAGAACCACTCTAGAACCATTACAGGTTCTTAACAGTACTTTCGTTGGTTCAGTGAACATGAGCTGAAGAACCTGTGTGAGGAATAACTAGCTGGAGAAGAACAAACGATCTCGGACCTGCAGAAGCACAGCGAGCCGCTAGTTTAAACTGAGCTCCTGAAGCGCTCCGGCCACTGGTGTGTGTGTGTGTGTGTGTGTGTGTGTGTGTGTTTGCTGCCGCAGGTGTGTTGTGTTGGTGCGTTGGTGTGTTTGTGCAGTCAGAGATCATCGTACCCGTGCAGGCGCTGCTGTCGCGGCCAGAGAGGCTGAATCCCGGCTCGCAGCTGCAGACAGTGGTTCCTTGCACCGTGCTGCATCGGGCAGGACGGGTGGAGGCAGGCGCAGCGCTGAACGCAGGCGAGTTCATTACGGTGACCAAAACTGCAGAGAGAAGCACATCATCAGTACAGCGCCATCGCTGCAGCGCAGGTCAGTCTGTGGATGAGGCCTGTGTGACTTATGTGTGATCCTGTGTGTGTGTGTGTGTGTGTGTGTGTGTGTGTGTGTGTGTGTGTGTGTGTGTGTGTGAGAGAGGGCTCTTCTGAACAGGAGTGTGTCGTGTTCATCTTAGGTTCACTGAACTACTCAACAGGCATCTTTGTGTGTCAAAGCTTCTGATTAAATGCAAACCAACATGTGGGTGTTGGCGACTGGCACGCGGGTCCGGCCCAGCCCTTTGGACACACACAACTGAACCCGTTGACCTCGTCTGTACAGGTGCCGGCGTTGGCACAGGGTGATGAAAGACACTCGTCGATTTCTGAAAGACCAGAGTAAAAAGTCAGAAGCAAACAGCAAACCCAAACCCTAGCCTGCGGGACCGGTGTGTTAGTGTAGCTTCAGCAGGATTAGTCCAGACCACTCCAGTTTTTCCCCATAAACCTTTTTTATGGATCTCAGCTCCCCTCTCTCATGGTTCATGTAAAGAAGCGGCAGTTCTGAACAGCTAATGCTACTGATTACAAACCTAACATGAAATCAGACGAGTACTCAGGAAATGTCATGTGTAGTACACTGAAGTATGCCAATACTGGACCAGACACACTTGATGTTGGTTAGTGTACCTCTGCAGACGGGCTGCTGGCCGCTCCAGCTGAGCGAGTCTCTACACTGCCGCGTCTCAGACCCCAGCAGCTCGTAGCCAGCATCACACAGGAAGTGAGCCTCGTGGCCAGGAAACAAAACTTTTCCCAGCTTTCTGCCATTGGCCGGAGTGTCCAGGGCAGGACAGGTGACTGCAAAACACAACATGGAGACTTCAGGTTAGGGTTACGCCTGTAATGCAGAGATTGCCATATCACTGAGTTTGTGTCGTCAGCTCAGTGACACCTGTGTCGTTTAGCCTGTTTTACGTCATGCATGTCTGGTGAAACACCTACAGTTCTTGGGTTTAGCGGGCAGCCGAACAACGCTGTCCTGCAGGAGGCTGAGCTTCTTCTTCAGTGTGCGGAGACTCTGCAGGTATGAGGATTCCTGTGCCGAGAGCAGCTTCTGGGCCTGATGGATGGAGTTCTGGAGGTCCTGCTTACTGGGACAGTCCTGAGAACACAATCATCATTAGCTTCAGAGGCAAATCCAGAGGTGTAGAACCAAGCTGTGCTGGCCCAGACAGATCTCACACACACACACACGCCTCAGTATAATGTTTACACGTGTAAACACAGGCTGTGCAGTGTTCATAGCATTGCATTTACTGTGCTGAAGAGCATTACGTCAGATCAGCTTTACAGTAATAACCTGCAGCTTGTGTAACGCTGCTTTAAAGAAAACTATTATTGAAAATAGTGCAAGCACACTTGAATTGAACTGAATATGGAAACATGTGGTCAACAGCTGTACTTCTGTACTTCCATCTTCTCTTTACCTGCACACATTATGGCA
This sequence comes from Danio aesculapii, assembly GCF_903798145.1. Lineage (NCBI taxonomy): Eukaryota > Metazoa > Chordata > Actinopteri > Cypriniformes > Danionidae > Danio > Danio aesculapii. The sequence goes on along the minus strand of NC_079444.1, from coordinate 38,206 downwards.
GATATACTAAACAATAATGCTGAAATATATACAACCCAAATCAGGAACAGCCGGGACAGTGAGGAAAACTCTGAAATAAGAAAGTAATGCGATTAGATAAAGCAGTATTTCAGGTGTTTCTGAGAGAAATGGATGCTGTGTGTTCCGGACCAAAGAAGAAAATGATCATGCAGACTTTTACCAGAAACAAGTCCTAAAGCAATGGACTAAAAGCCAAAGTTAATTTAGAAATCACTCCTTTCTCTCTTTTTTATTTGAGTTTTCCAACTTTTTCAGGTTTGGGGCTGTAGATTGGTAAATTGGTTCATCCTGTTTGCTCGTTTTCCATGCTAACTGGTGTCAGTGGGTCACGGTCTCGGTCATTCTAACATTCAAACTAAAGGCTAAATGTTTTATTCAGCTTCCATCAAACCTTGCAACAAGACTTACACAACAGGTATATAGTCATATTGATCAAAGAAATGAGGTCAGCTGTTCTGTAATGCTTACAAACAATTGTTTATGTCACTGAATATTACATTTAAGCCAAAATCCCACCGACAGCTGTCAGACACTGCACATGCAGACTCACAGTGGCCTTTTCTTCTGTCAGACCACCAATCCATACACTACATTTATAAAATATCTTTTAAAACCTCAAGCTAATATAAAACTGTCACAGAAATAGCACACACACACACACACACACACACACACACACACACACACACACACACACACACACACACACACACACACACTCACACACACAACATAGTCAATATTTGTGTTATATTGATAATCACTGTGAACTCATTCAGTCGTGACATAAGATGTGATGTAAGGCCTTCTCTTCCTCTTATTGGCTGTTTCTGGGGGAAGGACACGGCGTTTCCTTTTTTCCTTTCAGCTTTTTATCTTGCAAGACTTATGAAAGCTGGATAAATATTTGATCTTCCTGGAAAAACACTTGGTAAAATAAGAGAGCACCAGTGTTGGAGACACATGAGTAGCAGAGGGCGGTGGCAGAAGCTGTTGATGTTCACTTTAGCAGGGTTCTCTTGAAGGATACATCAAAACATTCCTCACTGTTTATCCTTAAAGTCCTTCTGAATAGAGAGGCTGTGTGGACCAGCGCAGGCATTACAGATAAAAAGAGCAACAGTCACACAGTGAGCCTTCAGTCTACAACACTCCAAAGCTGCTCTGTTTTAGTGCTTATGCTTAAATTATGGTACTTTGGCATATTTTATCACAGAACAAGTCAACATGCTGACACGGTATTTAATACAGTTAACTCTTTCTGCCTCTTGACCAATGCTTATAATGGCATTCACAAGCTATTCTGCTTTACGTCCTTCATCTACGACTCTAAATAGTATATTTTCAGGGGGCTTTTTTTGTTTTATACTATTGAATTTAATATCTTTTCTCTATCAGACAGATCTGTTCAATGGCTTGGAGAAAAGGAATCCAAGTCATCTCTGTCTGTTACACTTTCTCAGGCCACAGGTTAAACACTACACAAGCACAGCACGATGTATTTAAAGCATCTCCTCTACTGTAGCTTTAATTAGCTTTGAGTCCCATAATGAACATCACTCACCTGTGCTGTGGTGATGTAAATCTGACAGATGAACACTGAAAGCAGAACAGCATATCCTAGGTTGGTCATCTTGAAGGACTGAATGTCTTTGTGTTGTGGATCCTGTTCTGATCTCGCCTGCGCTTCTGCTCCTGTTAAACCCCATGCATGTTTGAGGCTCAGCCTTGAAACTCCCTCAAAATGAAAAATGCTGCGGCGAGAGGACTTCATGAACACAAGCACTGGACTCTCCCCCTCTAGCAAACCACGGGTCAGCTTGCAGAATTGCTTAAGATGAGGAATAATATCTGCAGTTTAATATATGGAGTGGGTATGTTTTAAATTCACTCCTAAATGACTCAATACACATTGTGTTTAATGTTGTTAAACGATGCGATTGTGAATGATTGAAAGAACAGTCTTCAAAACATACACTCATATTTTACATCTGTTGCTGTAATAAACAGCATGAAAGAAACCGTATCCTTCAGGTCAACTCTCTCTATAGTCTTCTCAGACTAGACAGTGCTGAAGCAGCTCTCTGTAGATGGAGAAGTGGAATAAATCTATGACTGATTGTGTAACAGATTCAGAACATCAGATGTAGTTCTAGTTACATTAAAACTGATCATGCGTCTGACTCCAGATCAGAAGGTTGCGTCTTCAAATCATGTCTGCATCACAGGGATTGAGCTGAGCAATTGTTTGTAGAGTTGTGGAAGGCACCTTCTCGGACAGGAGAACATCCTAAACATGCAGTGCTGGTACTCCTCCAGGAGCGTGGTTGAGAAACAGATTTCCCCACAGATAATGCCAGTCCACTTCAAAATAAGAGTCCCGCATACATATGAAACTATAACAAGATGTGTTCTACTTGGAACATAAGGGGGAAAATGCCAATGTTCAATAGTAATACTTGTAATCTCACTAGGAAACAGTGTGGCCAATCCAGTGCTGCTGGGGCATGTATATTAATCAGCCCCTACAGGACTTTAAGCTTTTATTATTTATTTATTTTGCGCCTTAAAATGGCATATTGCAATTATTGGTTTAAATATTTGTGCTTTGCTGGGAAATACACACATAAACATGGTTTCCAAGGCATTTTTAACATGGCATTATCCTTTTTCATCTGATTTGCTTTATATTTGAACACATCACTTTAAATATTGAACCTTACTATAAACAGATCACCATCCATTAATATGCTAGGAAATAAACACTTCCCTTGGAGGTTTCGACAGTTCTTTATTTTTATAAGGCTGATGGATCCCTGCATATATACATATATATATATGCACACAAGAACTTGCTATATTGGAGAGCTACACCAAGTAAGGGAGAAGGGAACATCATAAACACCACTGACAGGTAATCAAAGTAAGAGTGAAAATGGGGGAATGTCTAACAGCACAACTGGAGGACACTGATGATGAGAGGGAGGATTGCAACCAATAATCTGACCTAAAAACAACCCAAAATAACCAAAACAAACCAGAAACATATTTTTACACAGTGTATTTTAAATAGGTTAAGTGGAGAACCGTTCACCATAAATATTCTTAAGGAACCATGATATATAAAAAAAGTGATTTATCAACAACAATAAAACATGTTAGTCTCTCTGTTTAAACATACTCTTTCTTTTCCTTCTCTGCAGGATTTTCTTCTTCCCTCTCTGAGGCCGACCTCTCCCAGTGCCTTATTTCACAAAGGAGTATGGTCAAAGCCCAAAAGATAGCAGTTAGTATAAAACTAACAAATGATTTGAACACCACAACCAATGCATCACAAAACAAACCCACAGACACACAACAGCAAAATACATCGTCATAATCTTCATCCACGAAACCGTTTCGGCATCAGTCTTCTTCAGTTTCCCTCTCTGCATCTACATCAGCATGAGTAAAGATCATCGTAACCATCGGGATAACTTCACAGTGTGGTAGAAGGTGAGGTGAGATCGGGAGAGCTTTGCAGTAGTTCACATCAGGAGAATGCAAACAACAGTACAGTAAACAGAATCAGGAAACCCAACAGTTCATAAGATAGAGTACAAAAATCGCCACGTTTAGGAGCTGGTCTTTCCCATCACACTGCTCTGGGAAGGCATTGATTGGCTAGGAATGGGACTATATGGTCCAATGTTTCGTTCGGATGAGAGAGAATGGCCAGAAGCCGACGGAAGTGACCTGACGTGGTGTTTTCTCATCAGGGAAAGCAGACTGTAGCCAGCAGAGTAATGTGTGTGACGGCGGCGGGAGCTTCTTTCCTTTAGCTTCTCTGCCGCAGAGCCCGCCTCTTCCGGCTGTAGTAGTGGTGCAGACCCGTCTGTCTGGAGTAGCTCATCATGTAGTTCTGTTTGCGTGTGCTGTGAATGGAGGCAGACAGAGGTGTGGATTGTGTTAAAAACATGAGCACAGAGTCGTGTGTGCAAGCTCTCATTACTAGCCTTCTTTAGGAGTTCACACACTACTACAGTTCGCCTCGGCCATTCACTCATAACCTCAAACACTGTCATCATGGCATCACGGCACCACTAGAACCTGTGGAGCTAGTGCACCTTGATGCTTTTGTGTTTGCCAAAGACAGAGAGAGAGTAGTGGTTGAGGTCGGAGCTGGAGGAAAGACTGACGAACGGAAAGAATCGAGAGTCCAAACGGAAGAACAGTGAGAGGTTGTGAGGAGGAGGAGAGAGACATACAGTGTCAAATCAATGAGTAAACCAATGAAGGAAAAGATTGTGAGAGTCGCTATTGCTTAGCCTGTCATTGCCTCTTCTGTCCATCAGGTGGGAACCAATGAGCCAGGATCAGGAGGGGCGTCTGCAAAGCATGAGGGACAGGAGGGTGGTGGAGATGGAGCGGTGATGAGGGTGGAGGACCGGTGAGAGCGAGCGCTGCTTATCTGTCAGTCTCTGGACTAGTAGAGATACAGCCACCACACACACACACACACACAATTAGCAACGGCTCATGAACACACACACCATCAACACTAAGGGACCTGCGGCGCCGCGTGAGCATGCATACAACTACTCCACATCAGACTGGCCCAGTTAAAGACATTTGCTGAGTGGCTCTTGTCCACTGTAACAGTACACTGCAGGATAAAAGCAGCAGGACGACAGCAGTACTATAGCAGATCTTATGTTCAGCACAAAACCTTTTACTGTTCATACGCAAGCCTTCTTCCTCATTACCAGGGTGAAGTTACGGTGTGATGCACCACATGTTTTTATTCCAGCCATTCGGGAATGATAGAGACGGAGTTTAGCATCATACATTAGATGAGACCCCATTTCATCAAGTGTTTGATTCACTAATGCTTTAACAAAGGATTTAATGCAACGTTAGCTCTGCCTCGGGCGACATTAACCTTCAGCTGTGTAAGGCTAAAGTCTTGAGATTAGATGTGTATGAGACAGGGAAATCATCGATGGAAACAACACACACACACACACACACACACACAGGGCATTATTACCTCCAGATTTGACATGTGAAATGTGCTTAGAATACCTGCGGGAAACTCAGCAGATCTGAGAATAAACTCTGCTGTGTTTGCCTAAATGACCATGACCTGTTTCCATGTGTTGTTTCCTTCATGTTTTCCACTGTTGGCGATGATGTCTACAGCGACACACACACACACACAACAGCTCGATGAGGCGAGGGAAGGCCAGAGGCAGGGAACAGCGAAGCACTTACCTGACGCTACAGCCATGCCAAAGGGAGCAGAAGACAGAAGAGAGGACAGGTTATAAGATGCGGGACAGGACTGATGCTGCTGAGGGTCTGAGGGTGCAGGAACCCTGACCTGAGCAACAGGCAATGCAGGAGAACAGGGGGATACAGGGAGCAAACCAGCAGTGCACACACACAGGTGGAGGAGGAGAGGAAAAGCAGAGGATGGAGAGGAGATGTGGAGGGCAGACGGGGAGACGGAGGAGAGAGAGAGAGAGAGAGAAAGAGCAGTGTGAGGACAAGAGAGAGAGCGGGACGGGGCAGACCTGTGTGTAGAAACAGTGTGTGTGTGTGTGTGTGTGTGTATGTGCAGGACTAGTGTTTATGTTGAGATATTAATGATGACCGAAACCCGAACTGCTGAGTTTCAGCTTTGCTCTAATTACTGCTAGTTTATGCTATCCTAGTCCTGCTGTGAGACGTTACAGATGTATGGAGGAATGAGAAAACACAGCTTGTCTGTGCGTCTGTACTCACAGAATGACTTCCACATGGTCCAGTGCCCACTGGTCGTGCCCTGTGCCCTCGTGGCGCGGCTGCCACCAACGCAGCTGAACGCCCCGGACCCGCGCCTCACTGCAGCACACACAACAACACACTTTACCTGCAGTTCAGTAATGATGGAGACCATGACAGCAGTCCACATGCCATTCAGAAAAACATTTAGATCAAATCTTGATTCCTAACACTACGGTTCTTCAAATGAGGCAAGAGGGATTCAGCATGTAGAGGACACTTGTTTAATTAAGGGCACTTAAAGACTCCATGATGAAGAACAGAGTAGTGTGGATATCTGGAGAGGGCTGGAGAAGGAGCGCTCTGTTGCTCAGGACACAAGTCACAAGGTAAAGAGGCCTTCATTTAACACTGGAGGGTTCCAGCTCTCCTGCAGGTCATGTCTCAGAGTATTGGAGCAAAATTCACCTGCTGTCTCAGTCTGGATGATGCCAAGGGCTTCTGCTAAATGTAATAAATCACGTCCTTCCAGACAAGCTTTAGGGCATGGATTATATCACCGCACCGCACTCAAGAGATACAACACACAGCACCAGGGTTCAGCCTTATTTGTAAGGTAGCGTAACTGTGTGTGTGATAAATGTGTGTGTAAACTCACAGCGGGATGTTGTAGGACACTCTCTGGGCTTTGATGAAGTCTTTGGGTTGGTGCTGCGCGATCACGTGCCAGCTGATGCCGTTGTTGACGCTGTACTGCAGGAGCACGGCTCGGTCCACGGCATCCGGCTGATCCAGCGCAGTGTTACAGCTGTCGGTCTGAGAGACACTGCCGATCTGCAGCACGAACATGATCTTGCTGAGGACAGAGCAGAGCAGAGGACGGAGGTCATGGCGCTGTTTATGTCTCTGAGAAAAAGAACACAGACGGAGCCCTGGGTACCTGGCGCGGGTCAGGTCCAGGGCTTTGGTGACGGCCTGTCGTATCCTGCAGCCGCTGAAGTACAGCGAGTCTCCGTGGGCATGAGGAGAGAGCTGCCCACAGCCACTGCCCACCCCGCCACCCTGCACCAGGCTCCAGCTCTCCTCTGACACCCAGCCTGACTCAAAGTTATCCTTGATGGAGCTGGGCAGATCCGTGCTGGACAAGGAGCAGTCATCGCCTGCAACACAAACACTGCTGTCGGTCCTGCTCTTCTGGGTGAATTCATTCATTTGACAGAGACACGCACAACAATACATCGACCTCGAAAGGAAACATGTTTGATGCTGAGATTTAGCAGCGTTGCTATGTTAAACCTGCAGTTTAGGCAAGGAAACCTCGTCTAGTTTAGTTTGTGCATGTGATTCTGTCTGCTGGAGGAACCATCTACAACTTTTGTGTCTCTATAAGAGAAAGCAGATTCGCCAACTGAGGTTTTACACTCTCCTCTTGCCATCGAGCGCATTGTTGAGATGTTTTCTCTAGAGTTTTAAAGAAGGTGCAGCAGAGTTAGGAATAACCTTAAAGACAAGCCGAGTTCCTGTAGTAATCAGAGAGCTGCAGGGGATGCTCACCATGGTGTCCCTCATCACAGATGCAGACGGGCCCGCTGGTGCAGTACCCGTGCCCACTGCACAGCCCGGCGCATGCCTCCCCGATGTAAACCTGGTCCACGGCCCAACTGTAGCGCTCTCCTGGAGCCTCCATCTGGATCCAGCGGAACTGCGTCGCTCTGCAGACACACAAGAGTAAGGCCTTCAGTACGACCCACAGAATGGGCAGATCTCAGTGACTCTGCAGTCTCCACTGAGAGGATCATTCATACATCATTAATAAAGGGCCGTGAGTGAGCTGTACCCAGAGGACACGTGGTCCGGCAGCTGGATGGTGACTCTGGTCCAGGCGGAGCTGTTGACTGGACTGTAGATGGTGGACTCGTGAAACTGGAACGGTGAGCAGCCCACGTTATTGATGGAGGACGGCAGACAGGCAGACTGGACCAGCTGCCACACATCCGACCTGAGGAACAACACAATCTTAAACCTTATATGACACAAAACACATGCGAGTGGACTCTCACACACTCACACACACACACACACACACACACACACACACACACACACACACACACCTGTCGTCTGTACTCACCTGGCATCCTTCCTGTACTGCAGAAGTACTGAATGATGGTCATCACACCTGTCTGCCTCACAGCCAACCACAATCTGAGGTGAGCAAAGACCAGCGTCACTGTGTGTGTGTGTGTGTGTGTGTGTGTGTGTGTGTGTGTGTGTGTGTGTGTGTGCGTGTGCGTGTGTGTGTGTGCGTGTGTGCCTATGTGTGTGGACTGAATGATACTGAACATCTGCTCACACCTTGAACTGCAGGATGTACCCGGGCTGGACGATGAGCTCGCGGGTGGCCAGGATGTTGTGTGAGCCGTCCTGGTTCTTGTTGGGCCAGTACAGGTGGAAGGACGGGTTTCCACAGAAGCCGGCGGTGCGGACGGCATTAGGGTAGAAGCTCCAGCTCTCCTCATGAGAGACTCCTTCTGGAGGAAACACAACAGTACTGATGCTCGGCAACACTCGTCTGTATCACACAGGTTTCCCACATGGTCCTGCAGACACTGACCGTCATCGAAGGTGTCCAGCAGCATGCTGGGGTTGATGTCGGATCCGCCCACCTGGATGTTGTCGAGGGCCCATTGAGCGCGCCCCGCAGCGGGTCGGACCAGGCCGGCGCTCAGGGCGAAGGGCTGCCACCAGCGCAGGCGGGTACTGTTGGTCAGCGCCCGCTCCGGCAGCTCGATGTAGTCTCGGCGCACAGACGCGTACTTCAGGTAGTCCATCTCATGCAGCAGCGTCCAGGACACACCTGAGGGAGAGGACCGTGGGTTTATATGCCTCTGACAGAGTGTGTGTGTGTGTGTGTGTGTGTGTGTGTCTGTCATACCTCCGTCTACAGAGTAGTCCAGCAGCACACTTTCTCTGCGGCAGGCCGGCCGGTGACACACAGTCACGTTCTCCTCGCTGCCGATTCTAGCCCAGTACTCCACAAACCTGCACACACACACACACACACACACACACACACACACACACACACACACACACACACTGCTGTCAGACACACTATACACCAGTAACAGGGCGCAGGACGCGGGATGCTTGTGTGTGTGTACAGCAGGAAGCAGATATAAAAGTTGTGTGTGTGTGTGTGTGTGTGTGTGTGTGTGTGTGTGTGTGTGTGTGTGGCAGGACACAGATATAAGGGCTGTGTGTTTACTTTGCACCGCGCAGGTCAAGATCGTTGGTGACGGCCTGTCTGGCTCCGGCTCCGCTGAAGTACAGTGCCGTTCCCTCCACCAGCACCCTGCAGTGGGCACAGGGCTGCCCACCCTCCAGCAGCTGCCAGTGCGGCCCGCGGGCCCCATCCCAGTCGAAGCGTTCCTTCAAGGATGCCTGCTGGAGACAGAACAGCTGATGAGTGTGTGTCACGCGGGTAGACAGACACAAGCCCAGATGATTAGTGTGTGTCACGCCAGCAGACGGCACTCTGCTTTACCTGTAGCGGCCCGCTGGCGTAGCACTGAGCACCGCTGTAGCCCGGGTCACACACACACTGCTGCTCCAGACAGTCTCCGTGCCCACCGCAGTGCCCATCACAGGCCGGCCCGATATAGAAGTTCTCCACGGCCCACTGGGTGTCCGAGTGCCTCTGATAGAAGCGGAAGCGCACCGTCCTGCAGGAACACACACACACACACACACACACACACACAGCTGACTGTCAGGAGCGACTCCCTGAGCAGCACTGAAGGCTGATTTATACTTCTGTGTCAGGCGCACGTGTATGCTCTGGTCGCACCGCCCTCGCCGTGGCTGTCACTGATGCTGACACGCATCTCTCCAAAAATGTAACTACGTTGCAACGACGCGTAGCGCAAGCTCTGTGATTTGTCGTCTTGTTAACTGTGATGAGTGTCCCGTGTGGAGTCCCATGATGGAGCTCCAGATGGAGACTGTAGTTTAGTGTTTATCACATGCATGTCCGCCGGTTCCCTCCTCTGAATGAGCGAGTTTGAGCTACCTCTACATTAAGGCAGCGTTCAGAGAAAAACAAAACACCAGAGAAGAAACTCGACACAGAGGAACAGAAACACCTGCTGCCAGCTAGTGTTCAGGAGAGGTACTGCAGAGCAACACAGACAGCAGCAGAAGAACAAATGCAGGAGTACACACAAGTCAGGCGCCGTGGGTCACGCCGATCACTCGACACAGAAGAATACACCAGCCTTGAGAAACACAGCATTACCTTAAGATACACAACACAACCAAACATATTTGAAAATGCTCTATAAATACACATTAGGGGATTCTGAACACACACGTAAAATATTTAAAGATCTTCTGAGAAAATACTTTAACGTTAAGGTTATTGCGGGCTTTTTATGACTGTGCTGAGTGTGTGTGTGTGTGTGTGTGTGTCTCACGTGTCTGCGAGGCTGTCGGGCAGAGGATACACTGCTCTCCTCCAGTCGTCTGCAGGGAAGAATGCGGAGGGTTGTGACACCGAGCCGCCGCAGCGAGCGTCCGCAGGCAAACACTGAGGCACCAGATACTTCCAGCTCACGCCGAAGTTCACCGAGTACTGGACATGAACCTGCCGCTCCTCGGGCTTCTCCAGCACACTGCAGCCCACCGCAATCTGACACACACACACACACACACACACACACACACACACACACACATACATGTTTTGTGAATTGTGGGGACGTTTTACAGGTTTTTCCCGTTTTTGCTGTACACACACACACACACACACACACACACACACACACACACACACACACACAGGATGGCTCACCTTGAACTGCATGACCCAGCCTTTAGCAGGAATGATGTCGTGTGTGACGGCGTACACCTCCTGCCCGTCGCTGCTCCCGCACACCATCACCCCGTCTGGAGACCCGCAGAAGTGTTTGACGGAGCAGTCCTCAGAAAACAGCCAGTGCTCGCTTACTGGAACACAGGAGAACCGCATCAGTGTGTGTGTGTGTGTGTGTTTGTCTGTGTGCGTATGTATGTATGTGTGTGTGATGTCCCACCGATGGTCTCCTCATGGAGTGCGGGTGAGCCGCTGTGGTGTGTGTGTGTGCCGTCAGCAGGCGTGCGCTCATGGCTGGGCACCGCCGCTCCTCCAAAGGTGTCGGAGATGTGTGTGTGTGTGTCGGAGCCGGAGATCAGCACATTATCCAGAGCCCAGTCGCTGCGCTCGGCGCCGTCATGCTGCGGCTGCCACCAGCGCACACACACTCCCACCACGCGCGCAGCAGGGGGCAGCAGCACATTCACAAATCTGCAAGACACGCACACGCGCACACACACACACACACACACACACACACACACACATGCACACACGCACGCACGCACACACACACACACACACACACACAATTTAATACAGCATGCTTTAATACACACCACATTTACTGTACAGTAATGCAGCATTTACTGATGTGGGCTTCAACACGGCTGAGATTCTCTGTCCCTACAGATCTCTGGTCTAGCTAACATTACTCAGAGTTCACACTTAGCTGATGATCAATAGTAAAGGTGTGTTAGGCATGCTGTCCCAGAGAGAGCCCTGAGTGCAGAGCAACCTCCATCCCGGTGCTCCCTACCGTTGTGAGGGTAAATCTTGAGCGCTGCCCTGTTTAAGCTAAGACAGAGGGGGAAGGAGTCCGCGAGGATGGGGGATTCTTTAAGATGAAGATGGTTAAGGTGAGGAGGTCTGTCTATTTCTGTGTGCTTGGATTCGTCTGATTGGTGAATTATGCGTTTGCTAAAGCGAGGCCCGCCGTGGTCAATCTCAATCTTCCCTTTAGACGGTTCTGCAGACGCTCTGGACTGTCTGTAATCTGCCAATGATAAAACACAACCTGTCCTGTCACCTAGTAACTGTAATATCTCAGCCACTACGGTCAATACCACAGCGTGAGGATCACTGTACATGTGTAAGAGTCTGCAGGATATCAGCTGAAGTCTAAAGCAGTAATCTCCCTCAGTGATGTGCAGACGCTCACTCCGGCTTGCTGTAGTGGTTGTAGAAGATCTCGGTCAGCAGGCTCCAGCTCACGCCTGCGTTCACACTGAACTCCAGCAGGACGCTCTGGCTGCGGGTGCTCGGAGCCTCCATGCAGCCGTACATGAAGTAGAACTGGATGAACTCAGCGCTGGTCAGGTTCAGCTCCACCGTCACCAGCTGACGAGAGCAGCTCTGGACACACACACACACACACACAGACACACAGATGTCACCGCACTGACCGGATCACACTCCTCTTTCTGAATGTGAATCTGAGAACTCTCCGCAGGCAGACGTCACGCTCTGATGATGCTCATATTGATGTCTGCTGAGCTGCGGATCCTCCGAGAGCGGACGCCGGCGGTCCAGGAAACTCATAAACACACAATGAAGAATCTGCTAAAGCCTGAGAGCCGCAATCTCCAGCACTCGAGCCCACGGATGTTCTCAATATTAATGTGTGTCTCCTCAATATTAACTGAGTGTGAAAGACCAGTGTGAGTGTGTTCTAGAGGTTTACCCCGCTGAAGTGCAGCGCTGACCCGGACGCCACCGCCCCGCACACACTGCTGATCTTCCCTCCGGTCAGCAGCTGCCAGTGTGTGAGCGCCGGCGCTCGGCTGAAACTGTCCTTCAGCTGCACGGGCAGAGACGCCAGCGGCTGCTCACAGGAGTCACCGGACCACCCGGGGTCACACCTGCAGGAGGAGAGCGTCAGCAGCGTACACACACATGCACGCATACCCACACTTACACACACATGCAAGCACACACACGCACACACCCGGGTCACACCTGCAGAAGGAGAGCATCTGCAGCACACACACATGCACACAGACTTACACACAGGCGCCCCGTCTGCAGCGTCCGCGGCCCGAGCACATGTCTGCGCAGGCGTCCCCGATGTACAGGTTATCCAGAGCCCAGGTCTGCTGCTTATCGAAGGGAGCCGGCTGGAACCAGCGGAACCGCGTGGCTGAGGACCTGAAACAGCAGCAGGAGCGCTCAGTTCTGCTGTCGTTACTACACCGGTCTAAACACATGATAACACACGTCACAGCAGCACAGCCACACACACCAGGAGGCTTGGCTTCTCTGGATGAGGCTTTCTGTGTGTGGGACTCTCATTTCACAGGATCACATGATGATGCAGAACTCACTCAGAGCAATGAATGACAGGACAGAAGAAAGCTCAGCGGTTACAGGTGTGTGTCCTCACTCTGTGGATTTTATATTCCTCTCCTAGACCGCCAGCTTATCGTGTTGGAGGAGTGTGAGTGCCTGAATGACCCAGTGAGCCGTGTGTTCTGAGGACTGACGCCCCTGTAGGCTCTCCCAGGGCGAAAGGGTTCTAGCTAACAGGTCAGAGTAACCGCAACTCAAAAACACTTGTTGAGGAGAATAAACTGAGGAGCGGGACGTCACTAAGTGTGGTGCAGTCTGATGGCTGGGTTATCGAATGCGAGCTGGGTTATTCTCCATGGTACACGGACACTTTCCCTGATGAAGGAAAGGGTTGCCCCTGTACCTGTGGGCTGGGGTCTGTCTCTGTGGTCTCTCTGTAGTTTGTGCTTACAGGATGGACAGTTATTTATTAGAGGTTATTAGAGCAGTCTGGGGTCTGGGTTGTTCTGCTGGGCTCTTCAACGTCCACATGACGACAGTGAAACCTGCAGAGGCGTGATTGGAGGAACAGCTTTCACCTCAGTCTGAGCGAGTTCAGTGACTGGATTTCTGTGCTAGTCACAGTTTTCTATAACATGCAGCTCGCTTGAGCATCAGGAGTCCATCAGAGCGACCCAGGACACACTCCAGGAGCTCGATCATGCGTTTCATCTGATCTCCATCTGTATGTCTTCAACCCTCAGGTGAAGAGAAAGGCAGAGCTGTCCACTTTTATAACGCAGTCGTCAGTGTCCTCAAACATGAGCTGATGCTGCAGTGTGGACGCCGACTGGAACACTATCCACACCATAGTGTTTTACCCTCACACACTAGTGTAAATGTGCCTCAGCTCACAGTGTCTGGTTAGCACAGCTGTGTGTTTCCCCTGAGCTGGTGTGTGTGTGTGTGTGTGTGTTTACCTGGCGTAGTGTGGTATGGGTAGAGTAACTCTGCCCCACTTGTTGTAGGTGTCAGACACCAGCAGCCGCTGCAGTGTGTATGAGGAGCAGTCGGCGCTCGCAGGAAGACAATCCCTGACCAGCGGCAGCCATGACAGACCCAGATCCAGAGAATACTCCAGCTCCACCGCTGCACACACACATGCCAGAACCCGCAGTCAGTGTACACACGCAGTGTCAGCATGCACACACACGCCATAAGCACACACACAGACGTACTGTAGCAGGAGGATGTGACGGAGCAGGATGCGGAGAAGTCGAACTGTATGAAGGCGTCGGGCCCCAGGCTGATGTCGGTGGTGACGCCGTAGCGAGTGTTTGACTTCTCGATGAACGCGAACGCTGCGCCATCGGACCCACACACTGGCATCCGTGTGCCGCCCGGGTGCAGCAGCCAGGAGCGCCCGTCTGTGGAGGAGAAATCATCCTCCAGCGGCCCCCAGCCACTGGCACTGCCACCTACCACCAGCTGCACACACACACACACACACACACACACACACACACACACACACGCACACACACACACACACACACACACACACACACAGACACACACACACACACACACACACACACACACACACACACACACGCACACACACACACACACACACACACACACACACACACACACACACACACACACACGCACACACACACACACACGCACACACACACAGACACACACACACACACAGAGACAGGGTTCATATCAATACAGACACACGTGTGTAACGTGTTCATTCTGTTGTGTTTGTGTGTGTGTGGTCATACTTTATCGATGACCCAGGGGCTGTGGAAGTGTCCGCTCTCGGATGGCTGCCACCAGCGCAGGCGTGTCGCGGGTGTGCGCGCTCTCAGCGGGATCTCCAGGGCCACCAGGTGAGCCTGGTTACTGCTGTTGCTGTACAGGAACTCCTGCAGGAGAGTCCAGGTCAGGCCCGCGTCCACCGAGAACTGCAGCAGCACTGGCTGAGAGCGCGGGTCCGGGGCCGCCTTCCCACAGCCCAGCCGCAGGAAGAACTGGATGAACCTGCACACACACACACACACACACACACACTGAACACGTGCGCTCCATCTGCAGAGAGTGTGTGTGGGGGGGTCTGCTGTACCGAGCGTTGGACAGGTCCAGGTCCAGCGTCTCCAGCATGCGCAGGCCGTCCTCGCTGAAGAACAGGTGGTTCCCGCTGGTGGTGATGCCGCACTTCCTGGACGGCTTTCCTCCACTCATCAGCCGGAAGTGCTCAGACTCCAGAACCGATCCTGACACACAATCACAGCGGTAGAATGATGATGATGTTTACTGTATACAGATGAAGACAGTTATTAGCATTTATTATATATTTATAGTCCTGCTCAACGCCTGCTACACCTTTATACACACAATAGTTCAATAACTCGTCTCGAATAACTGATCATCGTTACATTAATCACAGCACACTAGCATTCAGTACAATTTAGATTAAATGTTTTATTTTTAATCAGGCTTGTGATTGGACAACAATGCTGTGTTCTGTAGAAAATCGAATAATAATTTGTTAGGGGGGTACGGTGGTGCAGTGGTGAGCACTGTGGCCTCACAGCAAGAAGGTCGCTGGTTCGAGTCCCGGCTGGGTCAGTTGGTGTTTCTGTGTGGAGTTTGCATGTTCTCCCCGTGTTGGTGTGGGTTTCCTCCGGGTGCTCCGGTTTCCCCCACAGTCCAAACACATGCGCTATAGGGGAACTGATCAACTAAACTGGCCGTAGTGTATGAGTGTGTGTGAGTGTTTCCCAGTACTGGGTTGCAGCTGGAACGGCATCCGCTGCGTAAAACATATGCTAGAATAGTTGGTGGTTCATTCCGCTGTGGCGACCCCTGATGAATAAGGGACTAAGCCAAAAAAAGAATGAATAATTTGTTAAGGGGGCTGATAATATCGAGCACAGCAGTTTTTACAGGTTTAAAGTCTGTATTTTTATTACAGCCAAAAGATAAACATAATAATGTGAAATCCTGTGAAAGATGTGCTGTGTTGAACAACATATTAATCCACATGTGCCTCGTCATTAATATTGTGTGGGTTCTGTTGTTCCTCTAACACACACACACACACACACACACACACACACCTTCAAAATCCTCCTTCAGGAAGTCTGGATTGGGCAGATCCGCGATGGAGCAGTCTGGACCGGAGTATCCCGGGTCACAGTCACAGTGAGTGCCCTGAACACACACACCGCGCCCGCTGCACATGCCTGGGCACTGCGGCCCGATGTACACACTGTCCAGAGCCCAGGTGGGCGGAGCTACACCACCCGAAAAAAAGCCCTGGTACCAGCGGAACCTGACAGAGCTGCAGAGCACAGAAAAGCATCAGAAGACACACACATATATATACACACACACACACACACACACACACACACACACACACACACACACACTCACTCACTCACTCACTCACTCACCCACAGAGCCGCAGTGTGCCCAGCGGTATGCTCTCCCTCCTCCAGCGTGGGCTGGTTCCGGGGTAGTACACGCTGGCCGGGTGCAGCTGAGTGGAGCACAGGGAGCTCAGTCTTGGACCCCCGGCACACAGCGGAACCAGCAGCTGCCACGATGCGCCGAAATCTCGAGAAAACTCCAGACGCACGGGGTTCAGCGAGGAGCTCTCGGCGGTGCAGCCCACGTTAATCTACAGCAGGAGTCACGGGAGAGGGTGTGTTCACACAACAATCAGCATCATCCCATCATTTACACATTAAGTGTGTGTGTGTGTGTGTGTGTGTGTGTGTGTGTGTGTGTGTGTGTGTGTGTGTGTGTGTGTGTGTGTGAATCTCTTCTGTCACTCTAATCTGAATGTGTAAATGATCTACAACAGCAGCGGTTTATATCAGCAGTCTGAAACTAGTCTAATAAAGCGCATCCTCCATGACACAAAGTGACTGATGCAGAGACAACACAACACACTCCTGTCCAGCTGGTGGCGCTGATGCACTTCAGCAAAGAGGAGTACAATGGGCTGCCAGTCGCCGGAAGTTACACAACTTGTACTGTATAGTTTACAGTATGTGCAGTTTTAAATGCGGATACTTTGCACTAGGGGCGCTTCATTGGGCTTGTTCATACTGCTGATAAAACCAGCTGCCCTGCACTGGTGTCGAGCTGACAGCCAAAATTAATTCTATAAACGTCTCAGACTGGATTAGACTGAAGGAGGACCATCCTGTACAATATGCGGGATGCCTTTTTCAGTTTTGGGTGAACTAACCCTTCATTGCTGATCTAGACTAGGATAATAAGAGGATCAGCGGATCAGTGTTACTGTGAGAGTGTTCGGACAGAACGAGCTTCACCTGGAACTGGATGACGGTGTTCTCGTTGACGTCGATGTCTCGGGTGGTGATGGAGTGTTCGCCGAGCTCGCTGGACATGAACACCATGGCGGAGTCCTCTTCCCTGAAGAACAACAGCAGAACATTACTGTTATAATATAGCTGCCCATTCTCAGTAGAGGAGCAGCCCAGCACCACGGCTCTGCTAAACTGCGGTGTGTATCATCAGTGTGTG
Organism: Danio aesculapii; assembly: GCF_903798145.1. Classification (NCBI taxonomy): domain Eukaryota; kingdom Metazoa; phylum Chordata; class Actinopteri; order Cypriniformes; family Danionidae; genus Danio; species Danio aesculapii. The sequence goes on along the minus strand of NC_079444.1, from coordinate 20,685 downwards.
CTGCGGTGTGTATCATCAGTATGTGCTGCGGTGTGGATGGGAACACACTCACGCTCCTGCTCTCTGGTACGGGCAGTAGAAGCCGGTGTTTCCTCCAGGGTAAAACAGCCAGTTCTGCTCCTGTGGGCCGGACTCAAAGCCGTCCAGCACCAGCGGCGCTCTGCTGAGGGAGTCTCCGTCCAGCAGCAGGTCATCCAACACCCACACCTCCTCCTTCTTACCTGAGGGAACACAGACAGACAAGAAGACCAGTGTAGTAATGGGACAAAGCCTGAAACCAACCCACAGCTGCGCTCGCCATCGCCTACTACTGGAGTCTGTGTGTGTGTGTGTGTGTGTGTGTGTGAGAGAGAGTGTGTGTGTGTGTGTGTGTGTGTGAGAGAGAGAGAGTGTGTGTGTGTGTGTGTACTCTCACCGCTGTTGTAGGGCTGCCACAGGCGGAAGCGTGTAGCGTTGGTCTGTGCGCTGGCAGGGAGGCTCATGTGGACGAACAGTGTGTCAGTGGATGTGGGGAAATAAAACTCATCTATCAGCAGCCAGCTGATCCCTCCGTTCACTGAATACTGCAGCAGCACTGAGTGAGAGCGCTCCGGCACTCCTACACACACACACACACACACACACACACGCAGTCAGCGGTCATGCGGTGGTCAGGGTTGGTGTCAGACAGGTAACTCATGCTCACCCTTAGTGATGAACTTGAATGAGAACTGGATGTAGAGTGTGTGTGTGCAGTCCAGATCAGCTGACACCAGCATGCGCAGACCCTCCTGCAGCACAACACACCATCAACACACTCACTGATAAAACACTTCAACAACACTGCTGTGAGCGTAAGTGTGTACAAGAGCCATCATAGGAGATTAAAGAGGAGAACCTGAACCACACACAACTGAGAGACTGAACTGGAGGAGGCAGATCTGGTGTGTGTGTGTGTGTGTGATACTGACTCCTTTAAAGATGAGTGCGGTTCCTGACTTCAGTGGTTCTCCGCTCAGTGTTCCCCGCTCTGCGCCGTACACCTCTGGCCACACGTCTGAGCGCAGGACCTCATTAAAATCCTCCTTCAGGACGGACGGCAGAGCGACTGCAGGCACACAGTGCGGCCCGCCGAAACCCGGGTCACAGCTGAGGAGAACACACACACACACTATAAACGCACACTCACAGACACACAGACACACACACAGTATCCTCGGTTTCACACACACACACTCACACACAGTGTCCTCCATCACACAGGCCGTGTCCTGAGCACATCCAGGGGCAGCCGGGCGTCAGCAGCACGTTATCCAGCGCCCAGCCGTCAGCTCCGGGAGCAAAGTGAGGCTGAATCCAGCGGAACCGGGTTCTTGGAGAACTACAGAGAACACACACACACACACACATGTGGAGAACAGAAAGAGTGTTGGAGATACTTACACTGCAGCATCATAACAGTGATCCAGAGTAAAATAATAACTAACTGACAAACCACAAAGTTACTCACGTACACATATACTCATCTATACACATGTGCACATATATATCCCATATACTTATCTATACACATGTGCACATATATATCCCATATACTCATCTATACACATGTGCACATATATATCCCATATACTCATCTATACACATGTGCACATATATATCCCATATACTCATCTATACACATGTGCACATATATATCCCATATACTCATCTATACACATGTGCACATATATATCCCATATACTTATCTATACACATGTGCACATATATATCCCATATACTCATCTATACACATGTGCACATATATATCCCATATACTCATCTATACACATGTGCACATATATATCCCATATACTCATCTATACACATGTGCACATATATATCCCATATACTCATCTATACACATGTGCACATATATATCCCATATACTCATCTATATACATGTGCACATATATATCCCATATACTCATCTATATACATGTGCATATATATATCCCATATACTCATCTTTATACATGTGCACATATATATCCCATATACTCATCTATATACATGTGCACATATATATCCCATATACTCATCTTTATACATGTGCACATATATATCCCATATACTCATCTTTATACATGTGCACATATATATCCCATATACTCATCTATACACATGTGCACATATATATCCCATATACTCATCTATACACATGTGCACATATATTTCCCATATACTCATCTATACACATGTGCACATATATATCCCATATACTCATCTATACACATGTGCACATATATATCCCATATACTCATCTATACACATGTGCACATATATATCCCATATACTCATCTATACACATGTGCACATATATATCCCATATACCCATCTATACACATGTGCACATATATATCCCATATACCCATCTATATACATGTGCACATATATATCCCACATACTCATCTATATACATGTGCACATATATATCCCATATACTCATCTATACACATGTGCACATATATATCCCATATACTCATCTATACACATGTGCACATATATATCCCATATACTCATCTATACACATGTGCACATATATATCCCATATACTCATCTATACACATGTGCACATATATATCCCATATACTTATCTATACACATGTGCACATATATATCCCATATACTCATCTATACACATGTGCACATATATATCCCATATACTCATCTATACACATGTGCACATATATATCCCATATACTCATCTATACACATGTGCACATATATATCCCATATACTCATCTATACACATGTGCACATACATATCCCATATACTCATCTATACACATGTGCACATATATATCCCATATACTCATCTATATACATGTGCACATATATATCCCATATACTCATCTATACACATGTGCCCATATATATCCCATATACTCATCTATACACATGTGCACATATATATCCCATATACTCATCTATACACATGTGCACATATATATCCCATATACCCATCTATACACATGTGCACATATATATCCCATATACCCATCTATATACATGTGCACATATATATCCCACATACTCATCTATATACATGTGCACATATATATCCCATATACTCATCTATACACATGTGCACATATATATCCCATATACTCATCTATACACATGTGCACATATATATCCCATATACTCATCTATACACATGTGCACATATATATCCCATATACTCATCTATACACATGTGCACATATATATCCCATATACCCATCTATACACATGTGCACATATATATCCCATATACTCATCTTTATACATGTGCACATATATATCCCATATACTCATCTATACACATGTGCACATATATATCCCATATACTCATCTATACACATGTGCACATATATATCCCATATACTCATCTATACACATGTGCACATATATATCCCATATACTCATCTATATACATGTGCACATATATATCCCATATACTCATCTATATACATGTGCACATATATATCCCATATACTCATCTATATACATGTGCACATATATATCCCATATACTCATCTTTATACATGTGCACATATATATCCCATATACTCATCTATACACATGTGCACATATATATCCCATATACTCATCTATATACATGTGCACATATATATCCCATATACTCATCTATACACATGTGCACATATATATCCCATATACTCATCTTTATACATGTGCACATATATATCCCATATACTCATCTATACACATGTGCACATATATATCCCATATAATCATCTATACACATGTGCACATATATATCCCATATACTCATCTATACACATGTGCACATATATATCCCATATACTCATCTATACACATGTGCACATATATATCCCATATACTCATCTATATACATGTGCACATATATATCCCATATACTCATCTATACACATGTGCACATATATATCCCATATACTCATCTATACACATGTGCACATATATATCCCATATACTCATCTATACACATGTGCACATATATATCCCATATACTCATCTATACACATGTGCACATATACATCCCATATACTCATCTATACACATGTGCACATATATATCCCATATACTCATCTATACACATGTGCACATATATATCCCATATACTCATCTATATACATGTGCACATATATATCCCATATACTCATCTATACACATGTGCCCATATATATCCCATATACTCATCTATATACATGTGCACATATATATCCCATATACTCATCTATATACATGTGCACATATACATCCCATATACTCATCTATACACATGTGCACATATATATCCCATATACTCATCTATATACATGTGCACATATATATCCCATATACTCATCTATACACATGTGCACATATATATCCCATATACTCATCTATACACATGTGCACATATATATCCCATATACTCATCTATACACATGTGCACATATATATCCCATATACTCATCTATACACATGTGCACATATATATCCCATATACTCATCTATACACATGTGCACATATATATCCCATATACTCATCTATACACATGTGCACATATATATCCCATATACTCATCTATACACATGTGCACATATATATCCCATATACTCATCTATACACATGTGCACATATATATCCCATATACTCATCTATACACATGTGCACATATATATCCCATATACTCATCTATACACATGTGCACATATATATCCCATATACTCATCTATACACATGTGCACATATATATCCCATATACATATCTATATAGGAGTGCCCATACATATCCCATATACTCATCTAATATATCCCATATACTCATCTATATTGGAGTGCTCATATACATATCTATATAGGAGTGCCCATATATAGCCCATATACATATCTATATAGAAGTGCCCATATATAGCCCATATACTTATCTATATAGGAGTGCCCACACTTATCTGTATAGGAGTGCCCATATATAGCCCATATACTTATCTGTATAGGAGTGCCCATATATAGCCCATATACTTATCTGTATAGGAGTGCCCATATATAGCCCATATACTTATCTATATAGGAGTGCCCATATATAGCCCATATACATATCTATATAGGAGTTCCCATATATAGCCCATATACTTATCTATATAGAAGTGCCCACATATAGCCCATATATAGCCCATATACTTATCTCTATAGGAGTGCCCATATATAGCCCATATATAGCCCATATACTTATCTCTATAGGAGTGCCCATATTTAGCCCATATACTTATCTGTATAGTAGTGCCCATATATAGCCCATATACTTATCTATATAGAAGTGCCCATATATAGCCCATATACATATCTATATAGAAGTGCCCATATATAGCCCATATATAGCCCATATACTTATCTATATAGGAGTGCCCATATATAGCCCATATACTTATCTCTATAGGAGTGCCCATATATAGCCCATATATAGCCCATATACTTATCTCTATAGGAATGCCCATATATAGCCCATATACTTATCTGTATAGGAGTGCCCATATATATTTAGCCCATATACATATCTATATAGGAGTGCCCATATTTAGCCCATATACATATCTATATAGGAGTGTCCATATACTTATGTATATACATGTACCCATATATAGCCCATGTACTTATACAGGACATTTCTATGTAGTGTTCTTGTTCCTGCTGTTAGCTGTAGCACTACTGTGCTGTCATGGTGACGCTGGTAAAATGAAACCCTTTGGATTAGATGTGCTGTCTGTAAATGTGGAGATTTTAGTGTTTTTATGAAGTTATTGAGTTAAATTTAAAGTCTTACAAAATGTCTTGATATTATTTAATAAAATAGTAAATTATTATTACAAAGCATTTGCCCATCATTTATCATTTGCCCGCTGTTATCATCTTCTGTGTGTGTGTGTGTGTGTATGTGTGTGTGTGTGTGTGTGTGTGTGTGTGTGTGTGTGTGTGTGTTTGTGTGAGTGAGGCCTACATGGCAGCGCTGGGCAGGTATACAGTGATCCTCCTCCACTGCAGGTGTTGCGGAGCGCTGTATACCGAGCGCTGTGTGTACGCTGAGCAGCCGATGGCGGGTGGCACACACTCGGTCTGCACAAGGCTCCAGTGGCGTCCGCAGTCGGTGGAGAACTCCAGTTGCACACCGTGAGATGCAGATGCAGACTTACTGCAGCCGAAGCTCAGCTCAAACTGCAGGAAGGAGGAGCCAGACACCTCGAAGTCCCAGCTCTCAGCCACCCGCGGACGCTCTGTGACACACACACACACACACACGCGCGCGCGCGTACACTTCAGTCAGCTGAGCTACACTCGAATACACATACATACGTGTGTGTGTGTGTGTGTGTGTGTGTGTGTGTGTGTGTGTGTCAGACTCACTGTCCAGCGCCTCAGAGTTGAAGTTGAGCACAGTGGTGTGTGTGTGGCAGTCCTCCACCAGTTCTCCTCCGGTGACTCGGTACCAGTTGTGTCTGAGCGGCGCTGCCGTGTCAAACGTGTCATAGAATCCGCTTCTGGAGCTGTCGTTCATCCCGATCAGAACATTATCCAGAGCCCACTGGGCCGAGTGTTTACCTGAGGGGAGAGCAGCATTACCCCTCCAGCAGCACACAGCGGTGGAGAGTGTGTGTTCTGCAGGTCTGTGTGTGTAGAGTGTGTGTGTGTGTGTGCTCACCCTGCTGTGGCTGCCACCAGCGGAACACAGTGTGTGGGGTTTTGGCTGGCGCCGGCAGCTCGATGGTCACCACCTGCGGCTCCAGGAAGGAACTGAAGTCGAGCTCTCGCAGCAGCTGCCACTGCACACCGTTATTGATGGAGAACTGCACGATCACACCTGCACACACACACACACACACACACACACACACACACACACACAGCAGAAGATGAAATTATTCGACAAGATGTGAAATTTTCTGTGTGTGTCAGTCCTGTACTCCATCAGTGCAGCTGATGAACACACACACACACACACACACACACACACACCTTCGTTCCGTGTGCGGGGCCGAGTGCAGGAGGAGCCCATGTTCTTCCCCCCGATGCGAATGTAGAACTGAACCAACCTGCAGGAGAGCAGAGGGTGAGAAGAGTGTGTGTGTTAGTTTACTCACTGTCAAGTGTGTGCTCTAACTGTATGTGTGGTGGTCAGCGGTGTGTGTGTGTGCTCTGACCGTGTGTGTGTGGTGTCCAGCGGTGCGGTGCGAGCCTCCCGCCGGCCCAGACTGCTGAAGTACAGCCCTTTCCCCTCGCCGATGGTCCCGCAGCCGTCGCCCACCGCCCCGCCGCTCAGACTCTGCCACTGCGCGCTCAGCTTACCCTCGAACCCGTCCGACAGCTCAGAGGGACTCACTGCAGACGGTACACAGCTGGAGCGCTCCAGCTCCACTGACACACACACACAGAAAGACACACACACACACGCACACACATTCATAAGCACATCACATCATATCGATGCCACTGGGGTGAGTCAATCATCTCATTTCACACTGACATCAGAGTACTCTGCTCGATTTAAGGAGGAACTCTCTTCATGACTCTGAACACAACACCATCTCTCTGTGCTCGTCTAGAAAATACTGACTGATGGAAGAGTTTGGAGATATGCGGACTAGAAACAACACACATTTTGTTTACAGTGTACTGTAGTGGTGGCGCAGTGGGTAGCACGATAGCCACACAGCAAGAAGGTCTCAGGTTCAAGTCTCGGATGGGTCAGTTGGTGTTTCTGTGTGGAGTTTGCATGTTCTCCCTGTGTTCGCGTGGGTTTCCTCCGGGTGCTCTGGTTTCCCCCACAGTCCATGTGTGATGGTATATGTGTGTGTGTGTGTGTGTGTGTGTGTGTGTGTGTGTGTGTATGTGTGAGTGTGTTACCAGTGTATCCCATGTCGCAGAAGCAGACTCCGGAGATGCAGTCTCCATGACCGCCGCAGTGATTAGGGCACGGCTCAGAGATGTAGACGCCGTCCAGAGCGAAGGGGGGAGCGTCCCGATACACACTGCTCTCCTGGAACCAGCGGAAACGCGTCTTGCTGGAAAACACAGAAGATCACGCAGACCTCATCAACACTGCGCCTGCACTCGGGACTTACGAGCCTGCAGCACTACACCAGTCTTACAGTTGAGGACTCAGACAATAACACACTGCATGGGTCAAACATATTACTGTAAGCTGCAGTCACTGAAATAATCAGTAAAGAGCATCACCATGCAGATATTTCATCACTTCCTGTATACTAAAACTGCTTCAGGTGATGTGGGATATACATTAGACTAGACTGACACGTGAGGACCTGTGTACAAACTGGAAAACTCAAAGAGCATGACTCCTCACTGTGCTTTAGCAAAGACCCACACTCAGAGAGAAAGAAGCTGAACACACACACACACACACACGCACACACACACGCACATCAGGCTGGTTATCAGGGGTCAGCACTGTAAAAATGACCCAGCAGTAGTCACCTGGCAGCCACAGCTCGTGGTATCACCACAGTGATGCGGGTCCAGCGCTCGTAGTCCCCGGTGTAGTAAACGCTGGGCTCCCGGAGCTCACGGCCGCTGCCCTCACAGCCGGACGCCGCAGGGGATTCTGGGAAACAGCCGTCCTGAACCAGAGCCCAGGTGCGGCCCGCGTCATGAGAATACTGGAGCAGCACCGGCGCCGACGCACTGAACACCGACTCACAGCCTATATTCAGCTGAGGAGGGGAGATACACACACACACACACAACAGAGTCATCTGTACACATTCATGTTCAGCAGAACATGGGTGTGTAAAGACGACTCTAGCGTGTGTGTGTGTGTGTGTGTGTGTGTGTGTGTGTGTGTGTTACAGCAGATCTACTGGTGTGTTCTCCATCAGCACCTTGAACTGCAGTGTGTATCCGGGCCGCAGCGCCAGGTCTCGGGTCACTGCCACCCGGTCTCCATCCGCGCGGCCGAAGATGATGGCGGAGGGCGCGGGCGAGCAGAAGCTGGCGTTCTGCTCCTTCTCCAGGCCTTCGTTCCCCAGCAGCAGCCACACACTCATCTGGCTGAGCGGATGGTCGAACGCCGGCTTCTCGTAGAAGTTCTGCAGAGAAACACACAGAATCAGGAGTTCTGCATCCGCACCGCAGACCAGCAGAACTTTGCAGAACCCAGCAGAACCCAGCAGAACACACTACACTCATAATTAAGAAGCATTTCCTGGATAAACACCAGATACTGCAGTGTTCAGAGTCAGTTTCAATGAGTCAGAATGAAGGGAGTTTTTCAGCAGAATAATCAGCCAATGGGGGAGCAGAGTAATGTCATCAAAGAGAAATCTAGTGTGTGTGTGTGTGTGTGTGTGTGCGTGTGTGTGTGTGTGTGTGTGTGTGTGTGCGTGTGCGCGTGTGTGTGTGCGTGTGCGTCCGCGTGCGCGTGTGTGTGTGTGTGTGTGTGTGTGTGTGTGAGTGTGTGTGTGTGTGTGTGTGTGTGTGTGTGCGTGTGTGTGTGTGTGTGTGTGTGTATGTATGCTCGTGTGGTGAATTAGACAGAACATTTTTGTGCATATAAGTATAAGAAACACACGTGATCATTAGTGAAGGAGACGCAGTGTGTTACGTCTAGAGGATGCTGCTCGGGTTTTTAAGAGTTTTTAGATATTTGGAGTAAAAACAAGACGAAAGCTCTGAGTAGGAAGTGTGTGTGTGTGCGCATGTGTGTGTACCTGTGGCAGTGTGGGGTCTGCAGCGGGCACGATGTGTTTCTGCCGCTCAGACAGGATGATCACGTCATCAATCGCCCACTGATCGTAGCCCTCGCCCGAGTGCAGCGGCTGCCACCAGCGGAACCGTGTGCAGGGGGTCTTAGAGGCCAGCGGCAGCTCATAGTGTACAAACCTAAACACACACACACACACACACACACACACACACACACACACACACACACACACAAGCAGAGGAGTTTAATCTATACAGTGCTCAGGAGACGGCAGGCTTCATATGCACTAAAATACAGCAGACTCTGAGGAATTATTCAGCAGATCAACTCCAGGAGAAATCAAACCCTTTTATTGGTAAATACAAATAATATCATAGAAATAATGTTGACTGCACTGCAAACATGCGGCGCTTACTGAGAGATTCTGTCTGGTTTACATATCTAATCATTCTTACATCAGTCAGCATTTTCTAGACCAGCAAAGATATAGTGTTGTGTTCAGAATAATGAGTCAAAATGAAGAGAGAATCTCCTGAAAACAAGCAGAATAATCTGATAATGGAGGAAGAGAATAATCTGATAATGGAGGAAGAGAATAATCTGATAATGGAGGAAGAGAATAATCTGATAATGGAGGAACAGAATAATCTGACAATGGAGGAAGAGAATAATCTGATAATGGAGGAAGAGAATAATCTGATAATGGAGGAAGAGAATAATCTGATAATGGAGGAAGCAGAATAATCTGACAATGGAGGAAGAGAATAATCTGATAATGGAGGAAGAGAATAATCTGATAATGGAGGAAGAGAATAATCTGATAATGGAGGAAGAGAATAATCTGATAATGGAGGAACAGAATAATCTGATAATGGAGGAAGAGAATAATCTGATAATGGAGAAAGAGAATAATCTGATAATGGAGGAAGAGAATAATCTGATAATGGAGGAAGAGAATAATCTGATAATGGAGGAAGAGAATAATCTGATAATGGAGGAAGAGAATAATCTGATAATGGAGGAAGAGAATAATCTGATAATGGAGGAAGAGAATAGTCTGATAATGGAGGAAGAGAATAATCTAACAATGGAGGAAGAGAATAATCTGATAATGGAGGAAGCAGAATAATCTGATAATGGAGGAAGAGAATAATCTGATAATGGAGGAAGAGAATAATCTGATAATGGAGGAAGAGAATAATCTGATAATGGAGGAAGAGAATAATCTGATAATGAAGGAAGAGAATAATCTGATAATGGAGGAAGAGAATAATCTGATAATGAAGGAAGAGAATAATCTGATAATGGAGGAAGAGAATAATCTGATAATGAAGGAAAGAGAATAATCGGATAATGAAGGAAGAGAATAATCTGATAATGGAGGAAGAGAATAATCTGATAATGAAGGAAGAGAATAATCTGATAATGGAGGAAGAGAATAATCTGATAATGGAGGAAGCAGAATAATCTGACAATGGAGGAAGCAGAATAATCTGATAATGGAGGAAGAGAATAATCTGATAATGGAGGAAGAGAATAATCTGATAATGGAGGAAGAGAATAATCTGATAATGGAGGAAGAGAATAATCTGATAATGGAGGAAGAGAATTATCTGATATGGAGGAAGAGAATAATCTGACAATGGAGGAAGAGATAATCTGATTAAATGGAGGGAAGAAAAATAATCTGACAATGGAGGAAGAGAATAATCTGATAATGGAGGAAGAGAATAATCTGATAATGGAGGAACAGAATAATCTGATAATGGAGGAAGAGAATAATCTGACAATGGAGGAAGAGAATAATCTGATAATGGAGGAAGAGAATAATCTGATAATGGAGGAAGAGAATAATCTGACAATGGAGGAAGCAGAATAATCTGATAATGGAGGAAGAGAATAATCTGATAATGGAGGAAGAGAATAATCTGATAATGGAGGAAGAGAATAATCTGATAATGGAGGAAGAGAATAATCTGATAATGGAGGAAGAGAATAATCTGATAATGGAGGAAGAGAATAATCTGACAATGGAGGAAGAGAATAATCTGATAATGGAGGAAGAGAATAATCTGATAATGGAGGAAGAGAATAATCTGATAATGGAGGAAGAGAATAATCTGATAATGGAGGAAGAGAATAATCTGATAATGGAGGAAGAGAATAATCTGATAATGGAGGAAGAGAATAATCTGACAATGGAGGAAGAGAATAATCTGACAATGGAGGAAGAGAATAATCTGACAATGGAGGAAGAGAATAATCTGACAATGGAGGAAGAGAATAATCTGATAATGGAGGAAGACAATAATCTGATAATGGAGGAAGAGAATAATCTGATAATGGAGGAAGAGAATAATCTGATAATGGAGGAAGAGAATAATCTGATAATGGAGGAAGAGAATAATCTGATAATGGAGGAAGAGAATAATCTGATAATGGAGGAAGATAATAATCTGATAATGGAGGAAGAGAATAATCTGATAATGGAGGAAGAGAATAATCTGATAATGGAGGAAGAGAATAATCTGATAATGGAGGAAGAGAATAATCTGACAATGGAGGAACAGAATAATCTGATAATGGAGGAAGAGAATAATCTGATAATGAAGGAAGAGAATAATCTGACAATGGAGGAAGAGAATAATCTGATAATGGAGGAAGAGAATAATCTGATAATGGAGGAAGAGAATAATCTGATAATGGAGGAAGAGAATAATCTGATAATGGAGGAAGAGAATAATCTGACAATGGAGGAAGAGAATAATCTGACAATGGAGGAAGAGAATAATCTGATAATGGAGGAAGAGAATAATCTGATAATGGAGGAAGAGAATAATCTGATAATGAAGGAAGAGAATAATCTGACAATGGAGGAAGAGAATAATCTGATAATGGAGGAAGAGAATAATCTGATAATGGAGGAAGAGAATAATCTGATAATGGAGGAAGAGAATAATCTGATAATGGAGGAAGAGAATAATCTGATAATGGAGGAAGAGAATAATCTGATAATGGAGGAAGAGAATAATCTGATAATGGAGGAAGAGAATAATCTGATAATGGAGGAAAAGAATAATCTGATAATGGAGGAAGAGAATAATCTGATAATGGAGGAAGAGAATAATCTGATAATGGAGGAAGAGAATAATCTGATAATGGAGGAAGAGAATAATCTGATAATGGAGGAAGAGAATAATCTGATAATGGAGGAAGAGAATAATCTGATAATGGAGGAAGAGAATAATCTGATAATGGAGGAAGAGAATAATCTGATAATGGAGGAAGAGAATAATCTGATAATGGAGGAAGAGAATAATCTGATAATGGAGGAAGAGAATAATCTGATAATGGAGGAAGAGAATAATCTGACAATGGAGGAAGAGAATAATCTGACAATGGAGGAACAGAATAATCTGATAATGGAGGAAGAGAATAATCTGATAATGGAGGAAGAGAATAATCTGATAATGGAGGAAGAGAATAATCTGATAATGGAGGAAGAGAATAATCTGATAATGGAGGAAGAGAATAATCTGATAATGGAGGAAGAGAATAATCTGATAATGGAGGAAGAGAATAATCTGATAATGGAGGAAGAGAATAATCTGATAATGGAGGAAGAGAATAATCTGATAATGGAGGAAGAGAATACTCTCGTTTTTCCTCTTGGCATAAGACTGTTTTTCTTATTCTGTTTTTCAGTATTTCTGAACACAAGACTATATTTTGTGCTTCTTGATTTAAGAGTTTGGAGATAATTGGACCAGAATCCAGACAGAAACTAAAGTGCTAAAGTGCTAAAACCCTTTTGTGCAGTGTGCAGTAAACTAATAATAAGAAACAGAATCTTAAATAATGTGTATTGTGGTTAATTATGTAGAAAAGCTCATTAGTAGAGCACAGCGCTGTTGTTGTGCAGCTGCAGTGCTGTTTCCTAAGCGAGCGCTCTCACCGTGGCCTGGTGAAGTCGGTGAAGTACATCTCTGCTATCAGACCCCAGCTGATGCCTCCATCATTACTGTACTGCAGGAGAAGCCCCTCCTCCCTGCTGTCGCCCTGGTTACACTCAGCTCCGCCTCCGCCCATCCGCAGGTAGAACTGCACAAACTCCGCCCACTCCGTGTCTAAATCTGCGCTGAGCAGCTGCCGCAGTCCAGCCTGACCAGCAGAGGGCGACACACTGCATTACTGATGAGGAGAGACTGAAGGCCCGTTCACAGCCAGCAGGACAACATCAACATGAGGGTGAGTAGACCAGTGTCCAGATAAACACTCATGACCAGTTAATGTGTAGATTCTGCTGTTAACTGCTCATTATCTTGTGTGTCTAGCAGCTTCGACAGCAACAGTTCATCCACTCATCACACACACACACACACCTTACTGAAGTACAGTGAGGACCCCGAGGACACCACCCCGCAGCCCTGCTCCGGCAGCACCAGCTCTCCCCCCGTCACCTCCTGCCAGACGGACAGCAGACTCTCCACAGTCTCGAAGTCTGAGAGGACACTGGAGGACAGAGGGCTGACCGGCACACACTCCGAGCCCGAGAAGCCCTCATCACACCTGCACACACACACACACACACACACACACACACTGATCAGCCCATCGTCGGGATGAAGAAGCTTTATGGCTCCACACTGATCCAGCAGAGACTCTATAAATCTCCAGCGCCACCTTCAGCCATCACACAGTAGAGGACACACACATACACACACACACACACGCACACACACACACACACACACTGACACACATTGCAGGCACACACACACACACTGAACATATTGCAGGCAGACAGACAGACAGAGGAGAGCAGATTCCTCATTCTCCATTACTGATATGACTAAAGCACAGGGCTCAAACTCAGTTCCTGGAGGGCCGCAGCTCTGCACAGTTCTGCTCCAACCCTAATCTTAGTCTTGAACACCTTCATTAGTGGATCAGCTGTGTTTGATTAGGGTTGGAGCAGAGCTGTGCAGAGCTGCGAGCCTCCAGGAACTGAGTTTGAGCCCTGTGCTTTAACCCTTCATTATCACTCGAATCCTCTCGAGGATCTAAATAATATTTCACTTATAATCATAATTATAATGGATTTATTTCAGTCATTGAGTAAGGACGCTTAGTTAAAATCATGTAGAAAAATAATAATACAGTAGTCTGTTGAGGGAAATGATCATTTGCTGAGAATAAAAGCGGTGTGTGCTGCGCGGTGTTTAAGTGTAGAGTGTAGGAAAGAGCGCCCGTGCACGTGTGTGTGTGTGTGTGTGTGTGATAGTGAAGGACGCCTGGTCTCCTGCTCATCATTTATGGTCTGGAGTGTAATAAAGCTCAGCGATGCGCATCAGCACTGATCTCAGGCCTCCACATGTCATCCACACGCAGTGATGAAGCGCTGCAGATGAGTTGTGCTCTGTAACCCGGGTCAGGGTCCGCTTTAGCACTCACTGCAGACTCTGAAGACCGATGCTCCATGACAGCATCACCTCTTATACATACACATATATATTCTGCACATGTAGACTTCTCAACACATAGATATAAACGAAAGTCTCTGGATGAGGTGAATGGAGAAACAGCAGGACATCAGGAGATCCGGCTGTGGACTCAGTGTGTGTGTGTGTGTGTGTGTTTCTGACCTGCAGTGGCCGTGATCGCACCAGCCGTGACCGTGGCACATCTGTGGACACTGCTGCCCGATGTAGATGTCGTCCAGCGCCCACTCGTCCTGCTCCTGATAGTAGCTCTGGATCCAGCGGAAACGCGTCGCTGAAGACCTGAAGACCCGAGCAGGAGACGAGCAGAGGCAGAACATCAGCCGCAGGTCAAACATGAGTGGACACACGTGTTCATCACACACTCTATGCTTTATCTACAGACGCTACAGGCAACATTAATACATGAAGCAAGAGGGCTGACGACACTGTTTAACACACAACACAAAAGCACTGAAGCGCCTGACAGAACACACA